>NC_038249.2:95657-143676 GCF_000004515.6 Glycine max | reverse complement strand
GAATCTTACGGATATGTATTACTCTTTTTAGCTTCGAAGAGTACGGATTGGCAAAAACACTCTTTCGATTCCGACCATTACGGAATTCACGGATCGCGTAAGCCTGCTTCCTTTTGATTACTAACACGTCTCGGGACTTCATTTATTGTGCAACAAAGGACGCCAAGTAATCTCAAAGCGGCTAACCAAAGGTTGCATGTCATCAAGTAATAATCCCCAGACGAAATTAGGGTATGACAGTTGTCCCTCTTTACTTACCTTTTATCGGAGATAAGAGGAAAGCAAAGATAAGACACTGATTTCGTCCGTCTTGCCCTTTCCGTGATTAGTCCATGACGACTCTCGTTTCTACTCCTTTTTCTTTTCTGCACAACACAATACAGACAACAACAAGAACAACAAATATAATATACATATACACATTTGGGAAAAGGAAACAATCGGGAAAATAACAAAGATCGCATTTCCAGTCAAGAGGATCCGCCCTTGACGATGAAAAACTCTGGAGAATGGAGGATTGCACTCAGCAATCACTACACATGGCTCCAAACTCGTGGATGGAGGACGTATGAATGAAAACACAATTCATTGGGCTCCGAAAAAAGGGTTGAGAATGCAGAATTGCACTAAGCAATCACTACGCATGGCTCCAAACTCGTAGGTGGAGGACGCATGAACGAAAACGCAATTCATGGGGGTCTGAAAAAGGGTTGAGAATGGAGAATTGCACTAAGCAATCACTACGCATGACTCCAAACTCATGGGTGGAGGACGCATGAACAAAAATGCAATTCATGGGTGTCCGAAAAAGGGTTGAGAATGGAGAATTGCACTAAGCAATCACTACGCATGGCTCCAAACTCGTGGGTGGAGGACACATGAACGAAAACGCAATTCATGGGGCTCCGAAAAAGGGTTGAGAATGGAGAATTGCACTAAGCAATCACTACGCATGGCTCCAAACTCGTGGGTGGAGGACGCATGAACGAAAACGCGATTCATGGGGCTCCGAAAAAGGGTTGGCAGGACTGAACGGTCCACCGGGTTTTTCCACCTGAAAGGCAAACATGTTTTTTGTAAAGAAAAATAAATCATTCGCGAGAGCACCATATCTTAGAGAAACAATATACTTGTGCCAAGGGTAATCTTATTTGTAACCGAGAATAAAGGGCAGGATGTCAACTTTTAGCTTTTAAATGAACATGCAGGGGGAACATCGGGCTAAGCTGAAAATAAATCACTCATAGTGTATAAAACTCACACAGGCAAGTGTTTTATCCTATTCCCAAACAATAACTGCACCATGACTCTATTTTGCACACGACTTCCTATCGAATCAAAGATCAAATGTACGATCACGGACCAATAGGATTTTCTCGAGGGTGGTGTTTTTGGAGAGGAAGCTGGGCATTTCGGTCTTTTCCTCTTTGTTCAGGTGGGGTGGGATATCGCCAGTCGAGAACGACTTTGAATGGAAACCTGAAGGGAAGAGACACCAAAAATGGGTTTTCGTCTTCCGGCAGTCCCTTACCTTGTTGAAAATTTATCTGGTCTGAAGATCTTCCGTTCTCTTTCTCTCATTGATCGAGAATTGCCTCTTTTCCCTTTTTACTTCCTTTCGATCTTTGATCGGGTATCCTTCTTTCCTTTCTTTTGTTCTTTTCTTTATTTTCATCTTTTTCTTTTTCTTTCTTTCCATTTCTTCCTTTTCTTTCTTTTCACTTCTCCTTCCCCATCCCTTTCTTTGGGAAATCGGGTTTTAGCATTCTATTCGCTCTCCCTTGAGGAGATTCCGCTGTCCTTTGCTTCGGGGAAGGAATGAGGATTCTTTTTATAGGCCAAGGTTCAAAAAGGTCTAAGGTTGTGTTTCAATGGGGTTTTTTATCATGGGAACCCAATCTCGACATCTGGGGCGAAACAAATTTGGGTGTCAAGGTGTTGATTTCGGGATGAACTTCCATATTATTCCATAAGGCACGCGCGACAATGATGATTTGAAAACAACGTGCAAAATTAGTCATGGCTACAGCCAGGTGGGCACTCAAGCATCCCGTTTATGGCATGGTGATACTACGGTCGGGAATTTACACAAACAGACCCAACGTTTCCCAATTATGTTCCTTTATCAGTTCAACGAATTCATCCATTCTTATCTCGGTTATTCCGGAAAATAAACTCTTAGCATCAGTCCCTTGTTTCCAGAAGATACGTTTGCTCTTTACGAATGATTTATACTTCTTTAATTATAACATGTCGACCTTTGCGGTCTTTCTTTCTTTTTCCTTTTTCTTTCATTTTTATATATTCACAAAATTATACACCTGTGGTCCTTTATGAAGAAATTTTCTTTTGTATATCTACACTCTTACTTTTTCTGTCTACGCATTGGAACTCTCTTTCTTTACGTCACACGGTCAAACCCTATTTACATTCAAAGATCTTTTTCGTTTTTCTCCAACACACACTTATGGTTCATACAAAAGTTTCTTTATATATACTCATTCACACACACAAGAATCCCTCTACACGTATATATTTTTTTTTATAAAAACCCTTCTATGCACATTTTCCTTTTTCCTTATATACGCAGACATTTATTCACTACACTTCTCTTCTTTTTTATCATGATTTTTGGTTCATTTTATTTTTAGGACGACGTTCCTAAATGAAAAACTCTACACGGTTCCAGAATTTCAACAAACACTATTGACAACAACAAAGTAAGCACTAACGCAATAGTCCAAACAAAATATATGCACAAAACAAATGACAATTGCGACATCAAAAAACAAACGTTAGTCCCTCAAGTCATGTAAATGATAAAGGATGAAACATAAAAGAACATGAATCTGGGGATCCCACGGTCATGTGGCTCCGCATGCCACCGGTCTCTTGGGACACGGTAACAAAAAGTGGGGTGGTCGACAAAAGCAGAGCTTTTGCTCCTACATATCCTCAATTTGTGATGAGGAACTCAGACCTACGTAGTTCTTGACAACTGTGAGATTAAAAATAGTCTCGGTGTTTTCTTCACCAAAATGCGAACATGCTTTAGTAAAAGGACAAAACTTCCAACTGATCAGAGCAACATATGCTTTTTGGATGAAAAACAATGTGTCTATCGGGGAAGGAGAGTATGCTGATGAAATTTTCTCATAACCGTAAATGAGATTTTGGATGTTAGCATTTCCTTTCTAAATGACCATTTAGAGGAAACACTGGGTCCAACAAAGATAGGAGAAAATCACTCAAAGTGTATCAATCTCACACAGGTAAGTATTTTATCCTAATTCCGAACCATAGATATGTCATGACTTGATTTTGCAAATCATTTCCTATCAAATCAAAGATTACATGCGTGATCATGGATCAATATGACTTATTTTGGGAATGGTTTTTAGGTGGGGAATTTGGCCTTGAGTGTTTTTGCCTTTTCCTTTTTTGTTTTTGTTTAGTGCGTGGCGAGAAAGTCGCTAGCGCACAGGATTTTGGTTGGCAATCAAAGGGAGAGGGCCACTTTGGGTCGTGGTTTCCTTTCTTTTTTGTTTACTTGGTGACAATTCTGTATTGTTCAGATATTGTCTGATCCGAAGACCTTTCTGCATATTTCTTTTGTTTTCTTCCGATCCTTGATCGAGAATTTTCCTTTCTTTTTTTTTGCTTTCTCCCACTCTTTCATTGGGAATTTTCTTTCTGTTTTGTGTCTTCTCCCTTTCTTGGATTGGGAATTCTCTCTTCTTTTTTTGTGTCTTCTCCCTTTCTTGGATTGGGAATTTTCCTTCTCTTTGTGTTTTCTTCCGAGGGTAAGGATTATGGTGAGTTGGGATTTTGGCTCAAGGCTTGTAGAACGGCTGGTCATGATACATGTCAGGATTTGGCCAGCGGTTCGGGGATAAAGGGGATGTCCCCACATTATTCCCATGATACACATGCAACAAATGATGATTAGGAAATTTTATGCAAAACTGGTCATGCATGCACCCATGTGGACACTCAAGCATCAAGTTTTTATGGTCATGTGACACTAGGGCTCAGGATTTATTTTCCCTATTTTAAGTCAACCCAGTATTTCCAAAATATGTTCTTCTATCAATTTGTGCATTCATCCGAGTCTATCTTGGATGTTCGAAAAACTTTTCACAGCATTTACCCTTCAAATGTGTACACACATTTTTTTTTCAAAAACTGGTTAAGATCAGTAAAATCTTTCAAAGAAAAGTCGGAAATTATCTCTTTTCACAAGCATGTTGTGTTTTAGCTAGACAACTTATTATTATTATTATTATTATTATTATTATTATTATTATTATTATTATTATTATTATTATTTTCTTATTCTTTTCTTGCTCACTCTCTTTTTGCTCTCTCTTTTTTTTTTTTGAGGTATTTTGCTACCTAAACATACGTATATTTTGTGAGGTATTTTGCCATATACATGCATGTCCAAGGTATCTTGCTACCTAAACATACATATATATGTTTTGTGAGATATTTTTGCTATATACATGCATATCCAAGGTATCTTGCTACCTAAACATACACACATATATATATATATAATTTTTTTTTGTGAGTTATGACTACCTTCCGAGCTTGTGCTTGTTTTATTTAAATTCCTAGGATCATGAGCAACAAGGTGTGTCCTGCTATGACTTGAGAAACAAAGGTGATCAGATAACAAGCAGAGATTTAAAAGGTACTAGGTTGCCTCCTAGAAGCACTTCTTTAACGTCTTGAGCTGGACGCTTAATGGCTTGTCGGTCACAGACCTAGTACTTTGCTTACCTTTGGCTCTAGACTTGGTCGCCTATTGCTCGGCCATGGGTCGTAAGCAACGCTCTAACCTTTTTGTGGATGAGCTGAGGTGAACTCTAGAGGTGATGACGGTGCATCTGTTGCCCGCTGCTGGCCATCCCCAGGCTGCTGTGGTGTTTCACCCTGCGCCTGCCTGGAGACGCAGTACTTCTTGATGAAAGCTCGATTAGTAAGGGGCCTGATGCCCTTGCTGGAGGTGACAAGTACTCCGTAGAACTGACAGAGACCCGTAATTAGAGCTTGACAACTCCAAGACCCTGTTGGACTTCTTCGGGTCCACTGGGTGTCTTGCAGGCGCAATCCCTGTAAACAATAGATGAAATCAGAAATCAGTTGAGCGATGTGCATACTTACCTATGATGACGTGACCTTGCCGGGGGGAACGGGCACCCTGTAGGACTACAGAGGCCCGTAACCAGAGCTAGAAACCCCAGGGCCCTGTTGGACTTCTCCGGGTCCACTGGGTGTCTTTGTGGGTGCGATTCCTGCAAACAATAGATGGTATCAGAAATCAGTTGAACCATCTGTATACTTACCTATGTCACGATGGCATGACCTCGCTGGGGGAATGGGCACCCTGTAGGACTGACAGAGGCCCGTAACCAGAGCTGGAAACCCCAGGGCCCTGTTGGACTTCTTCGGGCCCACTGGGCGTCTTGTGGGCGCGATCCCTGCAAACAATAGATGACATCAGAAATCAATTGAACCATGTGCATACTTACCTATGTCATGACGGCACAGACCAACCGATACATCTGCAGGGGGAGATTGGCATTGTGGTTGCCAGGCAGAATGTTACTAAATAGAAATGTCATCCATATCCATGTAAAAGTGGTCATGTTGGTGCGCATGATCCACACTCGTCTTTTTGCAGCGGCACGGGTGAAATCTTGCCCCAGTATGCATAGTAGATGCGTGACAGCCTCCCTCTCTGGATGTGCTCGCACAGTTGGTCGCCCTCTAATATCAGGGGGTGGCCCAGGAACTGATAAAAGGAAACTACTGGCCCCTTAACCGGGAGCGCAAGTCTCGGTTAAGCATCTAAGGGCAAAGGACCTTATATTCTCTTAAGGTGTGGATATGGAGCACACTGAAAATGAGGACGCGTAGCCCTCTAAAGGTGAGGGCGTGCAGCCCTCTGCAGGCGAGGACATATAGTCCTCTAAAGGTGATAGGTACTAGTACCCAAGGGTCCACCTTTATGAGAAAGCAAGAGATCGACTCATCGAGAGGGCAGGTCATCCAAAAAGATTGGACACGAGATGTAGGAAATCTATGCAGTTAACATGATTTTTAGGGATGCAGATGCATGCAACCTTTGTTGTGAAATTTGGTAATGCTGACCGCACATGAAACAATGGAATGCAATGGAAATTTGTACAATGTTCATGACATTCTTTCCCTATTTCGTGATTTTGATTTAATTTTTTTTGGAAAACACAAATTGACTGTCCTTTTGAAAAAGGTGATAATTCATGCAACCTTATCCTATCTTTTGCAAATCTCTCCGGGAACTCCCTCAGAGTGTATGTTCTATTTGATTTAGTCACTTGACCATTTTGGAGTGACGGGAATGGAGCCGTTTGACATTTAATCAATCTATTGAAATTCCAGGGCTTGTCTCCCTTTTTTTTGTTTAAAAACATCGACGGGTGAGAACTTTTGATCTGCCCCTATGTTCACTTGAGGCTCATGCACGTTGCCCCTCATTGCCCCAGTGTAAGGCTTTGAGGTACCAATTGTTATCTTTCATCATGACCTTGTAGCTGGGAACCTATTCGGTGAAAACTTCTAATCTGCCCCTAGGTTCGCTTGAGGTTTTTACATGGTGCCTTTCGTTGCCCCAATGTAGGGCTTAGAGGTACCAATTGTTGTCTTGTTTTCACAACCTCGTAGTGAGGAAGAATGAAAGAAGTAGTTGATTCTTGCAAAAAGAATTTTCCAAGGACGAGAAATAGTTGAAGGATTTTTCAGTTGATGGATTAAGTCAAATGACTCCTATGTAGAAGCAAGATGTTTTGATGTCTTGATGATGCTAAAGGATCAAGTGCTTCTAAGTTTTATTCAAGACAAGAATCCAAGAAAATCAAGATATATGATCAAGTTGATCTCTAGAATCTTTAGGAAGAAGTTTCCAAATTGAAAAAACAAAAGGTTTGACCAAAGAGTTCTATCATTTCAAATTGAGATTTTCTCTCTGGTAATCGATTGCCAGCAGCTTATTGAACGTTTTAATTCAAATTTTAAAGCCTGTAATCAATTACACAAGTCTTGTAATCGATTACCAGAGCGGATTTTCAGAAAATAATTTCCAAGAGTCACATCTATTCAGATGTTTTATGAATGACAATCAAAGGTGACTTGGAAACACGAATTTAAAGAGACTTTTCATTGCCCAAACAGTTTTATCCTCTCAAAAAGATTCCTTGGTCAACCACTTGCATATTCAATAAAGAATTTTGATTGATCTTCATTATAGAATCTATCTCTTTTAAGAGAGATTTCTTCTTCTCTTCTTCTTATTTATGAAAAGGGATTAAGAGACCGTGGGTCTCTTGTTATAGAGGATTCCTGAATACAAGGGAAGGGTTGTCCCTGTGTGGTTCAGACTTTGTAAAAAGAGTTTTATAAAGAGAATGGAAAATCTCAAGTGGGTTGCTTGAGGACTGGACGTAGGCACGGGAAGTGGCCGAACCAGTATAAATCAAGTTTGCATTCCTCTCTTCCCTTAAACTTCTTTTATTTATTGCTATTTATCTTTTGCTTTAAAGAAGTTTATTTTGAATTGTCTTTTGAGTAATTTAAGGGTGCATTGTTAATCCAAAAAGAGAGAGTGAAAGTTTAATTGGGGAATAGTCTTCGTATCTTAATTCAACCCCCATTTTTCTTAAGTTAACTGAGGCCATTTGTCCAACATCCTATTCTTGATAACTCACTTCTCTCTAAAAAGACAAACTTTCCGGAATGATAAAATGAGGTCACATGAACGTCTTGAAAACACAATCAATCAAATGCCCCCCCCCCCTTTTTTTTTGAACTTTTTTATTATTTTTATTCTAAAACTTATTTGTTTTGAACTTTATTTGTTGTTTTATGGCAGCCCCACCAACACACAAGATGAATAATCTCTGATTGAACGGTCTTGGAAGTCCAAACTCAGGAGCACAGGTTGCTTGAGCAAACAGACCAATGGCTTGCACCCACTTCCGGTGAAAGTTGAAAATCCTGATGAGTCATTAGAGACATCTAACAACAGCTTTCAAAATTGTCCCATGTGTGGCATCTCTTGTCAATGTCAGGATTTACACACGATTCTCCTCAAATTTCAGCCAGCATCAATTAGACCTTGCACCTTACGCTTCAGAGCCCTACAATGCTCAATGGAACGCCCCGGGGCTTCTCCGTGACAAGCACACGTTGCGTTCGAATCGTATTCTCGGAGAAATGGAGGTTGATGAACCTTGGCTGAGGTTATGGCTACCATTGAATTATCAAGTAGATATGGGAGCAAGTTAGCATAGGACACTGGAATTGGGGTGAATTCTACAGGCTTTTTCACTGCAAAATTCATTTCTTGGTTGGTGTTTTGGTTTATGCTAAAGGTGGTGTTTGTCATTGGAAGTGCGGTAGGTAGGCTTTGTGGTTGATTTTAGGGATGGCCTTTGTGGATGACTGGGTGTTGGGTAATGAGAAGGGTTGTTATTGGCTGAGTAATGACATTGTTAGGTTGGTGGGAAACTTGGTCGTATAAGAACGACAGTCACAACATAGGTTTCTCCCTCCTTCTCATCCTCTTCACTTGCCCCAATTTTTTTTTTTTTTTTTTGCATTTATCAAAACAAGATGATCAGATTTGCCTCTTTTTAGACCCACTTCGATCATTTCGCCGGCGAAGACCAAATCCGCAAAGCTTGAAGGTGTATAACCCACCATTTTCCATAGTAGAATACTAGTAATGCGTCTACTATCATTGTCATCATTTTTTTCGTCATTGAGGTGCCACTTGAGCTGCCAGGTTCTCCACCTTTGGGTGTATTCTTTGAAAGATTCATGCCCCCTTTTTGCACATGTTTTGTAGTTGCATCATATCCGAAGCCATTATACCGACACTGCCTAACGAAGGCAACCATTAGGTCCTCCCAGGAATGGACTCGGGAAGGTTCCAAGTTAGTGTACCAGGGAACAACTACCCTGGTAAGACTTTCTTGGAAGGAATGTATCAACAATTCCTCACCTTGTGTATGCCCCCATCTTCCGACAATACATCTTTAGATGGTTCTTGGGGCAAGTAGTCCCCTTGTACTTGTCAAAGTCCAACACCTTGAACTTGGGAGGGGTGATGATATTGGGTACTAGGAACAACTCTTCTAGGTTAGCAAAGGCATAATCTTCACCTCCTTCAATGGCCCTGAGCCTTTCCTCTAGATGATCCAACTTTTTCACTTTTGCCATAGGATGAGGGTTTTTACTTGTTGTAGAAGGCAAGAGGTGTAGCTGGGGGTGATACTGAGGGCCCTTCGAAGTGTTTTGCAGGGGTATACCACCAATTGCTTGCCCTTCAGTGGCATATCCGAGGCAAGGCTCGAAGTCGGCTAGATTGTGGTGGGGAATTTCATGTGTCTCCCCCACGGTTTAAGAGACATGTGCATGATCAGTTTGGGGTTGTTGGCTCTCAATGGGTATAGGAGTGGAGTTATTGACATTCTTATTGGGAGTGTACGCCACTTTGGGTGGCGTATAGTTGGGAGGCAAGCCATATGGTGGGAAGGCATGCTTGTTTTAAATTTGCGCATAATGGGGGCCGCCCCTACTTCCCAAATCTTTGCCTACCATATCTAAGGTTGGATGATTCATTTGGTTGAGGCCAGATGGGGGCATCAGGTTCACCTTAGCAACAGTGCTGGTAGCGGCAATTGTAACCGCATTGGCTTCCATTATCTTCCTTATGCTTATCATGGCCATCATCGTGGCCATTCGCTCTTTCATGGCCTCCATGTTGACCTTCATCTTCTCTTGTATCTCCTCTACTTCACCCATTACTCTAGCTCTAGCACAAGTTCAGTGAGGGCACCGTAAAGCATGTTTTTTTTTCTTTTTTATAACAATGATTAAGTTCTTTTTTTTTCAAGGAAAGAATGCAATGAGCAATGCAACCAATGAACAACATGGATGTATTCGAATGATGCACAGTTGAAGTATTGCAAATTTTTACACTGGATATGGGGTTGAATCAATTTAGATTTTCAACATGGTCCATGACATCTCCATCAAGGTGAAACTGTAAGTAACAGGGACATCGACAGCCCTAAATGTGTTTGGCAGTAGATGAAGCAATGATGTAACACGATCCATCTTTTGCCCCAATTTTTGCAAGATGGTTACTTCCATGCTTCAACTTGACTCGATGAACCTTTTCGTAAAAGCATGAGCTTGGTTCAACCCCATAACCCAGGGAATGGCAATTTTGATCGCCAATACTTCATCAATAATTCATAGGGATGAAAGACTCGGGAATATGCATGCTATTTATGGAAAATGTAATTATGAGATCGAGATGCCCGAAGAAACATCCTTTCTTAATTAACCATGCATTAGGTACCATGCTCAATCATTTTGTTTTGTTGTTTGTGTGTTTTTTTTAATTTTAGAAATGGGTTTATGATCCCAACATGGTCGGCTCATGGTACCTAACACATGCAACTAAGAATGCATCATGAATTTTCATGCTTCCCTTTTTTTGTTTTTGTTTTGTAGAGGAAAATACAAGGATCATGTATGAGCAAACATGTAGAACAAAAAGTATGTTGAACACATATGCATTATGATGCAATGACTCATGCAAAATGGGAATGTGATAACGGACAAATGCAGGAACGATATGTTCATTATGATGCTGAAGAGATGTTTATGCGGTGCATGATATGAATGCATTTATGGACACGAGGGCCCGGAAAATCATCTCTCCTTACTGCGCATTTGGGGGCGTAGTGCCCCATGTGTGCAGTTAAGATGACAATATGGATCTTTCGACTTCCCATGACAAAAGACGAGACCCACATACAACGCATGTGTGACGGCATGATGTAGATGCGCAAAAGCGCAACAGGGGGATGCACAGAGTACAACAATATCCATAAATAATTACAAGCAAAGGCGTATATGACATTTAGGACTACATGCATGGCAGTGTTTAAAACGGCACACAACGTGTTTGCTCCGTGCCCCTATTTTAGGGACCTACAGGATAGTATCAAGGGGTCTCTAATAACTACTCCCAAAGATTCATAACTCACACGGTTGTTTTCTAGAGGTATCATCACTCAAGATAATAATATTGTGGCGGTATGGAATACCAGCGACAACATATTATAAAGAGAGAAAGTTCTAGACGAGGTTTCACTATTATCAAGCAAGTCGGAGACCTAGCATGATCATAGATTCACCTCCACTCCTTAAATTCCCATGAACCCGGGTATAGGGCCCCTTTTTCACTCAAACCCGTGGGTGCTTAGAATGCAGTGTAAAGAATGCGAAATAGACAACAGTTATTTACATTTTACACAGTTCAACAAATGTACACACGAAGTTTCACAAATCCACAATTCCTTAAAATAGGCCTAACTCACAAAAAGGTCCCCAGTGGAGTCGCCAACTGTCGCAACGTGCCCTTTTGTGGGCGAGCGAAGGCGAGGCTCACGGGTGCGCTTTCCAAAGGAAGAAAGATGCGCGGAGTCGCCACCAACGTTTATTTGTGGGAAACATCGGAAAAACCGAAGGAAACCAGTCAAAATGAAAATTCTAAGTTCGGGAGTTGTATTTACATTTGAGGAAGGTATTAGCACCTCTCACGTTTGTCTCAAAGGACAACAGCCTATTTTTCAGAATTGTGGAAATTGTATTACCTTAACTTTTATTTCTTTTTATTTTTTGAGGTCGACAAAAGCGAGGCTTTTGCTCCTACGTACCCTCCATCGAAGAGGAAATCAGACCTACGTAGTTCTTCCTTAAGAGTGAATCAAGTGATTCTTTTTTACTTGAAAAGTGACCATTTTAAGGCGTTGGACCTTAGAAATGATCCATTTACTTGGTAAGGAAAACTGAAATGATAAACTTTCAAACCCTATTTTTTGTGGACGAGCTTGACTAGGCGAGTTGGTTTTAGCCTTAGTTTCACTTTAGTTATTAGTCAATTCAATTAAGAATGAGAAATCCCAAAGAGAAAACGTCCGATTGATTTGTTTTCGCTTCATTTTACTAAAGGATATTTTTTATTATTATATTATTATTTTACCTCTTTTTTGATTTCCAACGTGGTTATGACACGACCGAACGATCGGAATTCATTTTAATAGAAATTAACGAATGATACAATTCAAATGATCGATGGAAATTTATTTTATTTTTAGATTAGGCGAGAAACGACTTAAATAAATGACTGAAGCACGTTAAAAGGGGGTACGGAAAGTAAATGAAAACGAGAATAAAAATACATGAAATGAAATGTAAACCACCACGGGTACATAAAATGAATTGAAAAGCTCGATTTGAGGTACTTACCTGTTGAAGACTGAAGAAAACGAAGAACGAACGATGAATGTTGAAGAACGGTCGAAAATCTTCGCGTAATTACTCACGGAAACGTTACGGAAGCACCTCAGCTTGGATTTTCTTCACGGAAACAATTTTCCTTAGCAATTTCGAGAGAATCCGAAGTGCCAAGAAGGCTGAACCCCTCTCCTCTTCACTCTTTCCCCTATTTATAGCAAAATAGGGGAGGAGCTTGCCACCCAGCTCCTTTTGATTTCTGACACGTCTCAGGACTTCATTTATTGTGCAACAAAGGACGCCAAGTAATCTCAAAGCGGCTAACCAAAGGTTGCATGTCATCAAGTAATAATCCCCGGACGAAATTAGGGTATGACAGTACTCTACCCATTTTGCATGCCTCTTGTTTAACTTGATTTGCCCTCTAATGTACTTAAGTGATTAATGATCACTATGAATGACAAATTCCTTGGAAACAAGGTAATGTTCCCAAGTTTGGAGGGCTCTTATTAAGGCATAAAGCTCTTTATCATAGGTGGGGTAGTTGAGGGTGGCACTATGAAGTTTTTCAATAAAATAAGCAATAGGGGGCCCACCTTGTAACAATACAGCTCCAACTCCCACTCCAGAGGCATCACATTCTTGCTCAAAAGTTTTAGAAAAGTCAGGATGAGCTAGAACAGGTGCCTTAGTAAGCTTTTCTTTGAGCAAAGCAAAGGCTTGCTCTTGTTTTTCACCCCAGGTAAATGCCACATTCTTCTTCACCAGCTCATTGAGAGGTGATGCAATTGTAGGGAAATTAGGAACGAACCTTCTATAGAAGCTTGCTAACCCATGGAAGCTCCTAATATCTCCCACACTTTTTGGGGTGGGCCATTCTTGGATGGCCTTGATTTTCTCAGGGTCCACTTGGACCCCATTTCTACCAACTACAAAACCTAAGAAAACTATATTATCTACACAAAAGGTACACTTCTCTATATTTGCATAGAGGGGTTTTTTCCTAAGGACTGAAAGAACTTGTCTGAGATGTCCTAAGTGATCATCTAGGCTCCTACTATACACTAAAATATCATCAAAATAAACAACTACAAATCTACCTATGAAATCCCTTAAGACATGATGCATAAGCCTCATAAAGGTGCTTGGTGCATTAGTGAGCCCAAAAGGCATCACTAGCCATTCATACAAACCAAACTTGGTCTTGAAAGCAATTTTCCACTCATCACCCTTTTTCATCCTGATTTGGTGATAACCACTTTTAAGATCAATTTTTGAAAAGATATTGGCACCATGCAACTCATCAAGCAAATCATCAAGTCTAGGAATGGGGTGCCTATACTTTACAGTGATGTTGTTGATGGCCCTGCAATCTGTACACATTCTCCACGTACCATCCTTTTTGGGCACCAACAACACTGGCACAGCACATGGGCTTAGGCTCTCTTGGACCCAGCCCTTCTCCAACAATTCTTTAACCTGAGACTCTATCTCCTTAGTCTCCTGAGGGTTAGTCCTATAGGCTGGCCTATTAGGAAGGCTTGCTCCTAGGACTAAATCTATTTGGTGTTCTATTCCCCTTAAAGGAGGTAGCCCAGGGGGTATCTCTTTGGGAAATATATCACCAAATTCATGTAATAGTTCTTGGACCTTTGGGGGTAAGGTCTCAAATGTAGGAATTGTGGCAGTGCTAAGGGATGTTTCCCTTGATAGAAGAAGGTAGAAAGATTGTTTAAGAAGGAGTGCTCTTTTAATATCACCTTTTGTTGCAAAATGATTTTCCTTCTTAACAATCTTCTTGGAGGAATCCTTTCCCTTTTTTTCATTCCCCCTGGCCTTTGAAGACAAGGCCCTACTATCCTTCTTTTTCTTTTGTTTTTCTAATTTTTCTTCCTCATCCCTCTTATCTTTCATAGTTAGTTGATCTTTGGCCACCTGTGAAGGTGTTTGAGGATGCAACACAAATTTAGTGCCAAGATGGGTGAGGCTAATCTCATTAGTTAGGCCATTATAAATGATCTTCCTATCTTTTGGCACTTGTTTTCACAATAATTTTCAATTTAAATTTCAGAACTAGGATTGGTATAAAATAGGCACCAATTATAGAACAAATTTTTGAGCCAAAACAACAAGCACACTTCCCTTTCACTTTTTTTTCCTGGACACTGATTTTTCTGCCAACTTGTGTAATTTTTATTATTTTTTCCTTTAATCCAAATCGCTTGGTTCTTTTTTTATAATTTTTTTCCAGATGTATATAAAATTCAGTAAAAATTTCAGCTCAAAATTCGTAGTGACCAATTCCCAGTAATTTATACAATTTTGTATGTTCAAGCTGCCAGCACCAGCGATTTCAACCTAGAAATCAAGAGTAGTGTTTATGTTGCTTAAGGCTTGGATAGTTACAATTTGTGTTTGCTTATGCTCAATTATCTTGAATAACACAATTCAAGAGAGCTTAAGACTTATTTGATTCACAAATCCAGCCACAACTCAGCACCACAACTCAACTTCATCATAGGCATCATGTAGGAATCTTAGAAAACAAAAAAGAGTTCAACAACAAGACTACTTCTAGGAATTGATTTAGAACATGTTATGAACTAAATAACATGCATGAATTAGACTCAAAATTCAAAAGATAGACTAAGAATGACAAGAATACATGAACAAATGTATCTAGAATTCAATAAACAAAATAAAAATTCAACACAAACTTAGAGCATAATGTGACAATTACTATGACTAAACATGACTCTAAGACAACATGGATTAAGTGATTTACACTTAGATTTTTGTGTTTTTTTTTTCTAATCAATATTTTGGAACAAAATTTAGATCTAAAGTTTCAGCACAAGAATATTACGAATGAAAGTTGATAGAACCTAAAATCAACACAAAAACAAGATTCAAGAGTAGATCTACAAAATTTGAACCATAGAAATGCAAGAACAAGTGTAGATCTAAGATTTAATCGGTTTATTTTTTTTGAATCTACTCTAAACAGCACCAAACCACAAGAAAATGGAGGATATACATGGAGAATAAGATGAAGAACAAGGAATTAAAGAGAATTCACCGAACAAAAAGATAGAGGAAGCAAAAGAACATCACCCAGATGAAGATGCTCTTGATACCACATGATGTAAGCTCCATTGGAGCTTGTAGGCCTAGGATCTTCTTCATCAATGGATTCCTTTGCTCCTTGGAAGATGAATGGCAGCGGAATGGAGAAGGAAGAGAGAGAGGAGACGCCACTCCAAGGAGAAGATGAGTCTAGAAGAAGCTCACCACCATAGGAGGCCATGGATAAGAGCTTGGAGGAAGAAGGAGATGAATGAAGGGAGAGGGAGAGAAGAGCACAAAATTTAGTGCTCTAAAAGAGCTCTGAAATCTGAAGTTAATATTCAAATGATCAAAGTTGAAAAAAATGCACACACATGACCTCTATTTATAGCCTAAGTGTCACACAAAATTGGAGGGAAATTCAAATTTCACTTGAATTTGAAATTGAATTTGTGGAGCCAAACTTTGGAGCCAAAATTTCACTAATTATGATTAGTGAATTTTAGTTATGGTTCAGCCCACTAATCCAAGATCAATTCCAAGATTCTCCACTAAGTGTGCTTAGGTGTCATGAGGCATGAAAAGCATGAAGGACATGCACAAAGTGTGACTATATGATGTGACAATGGGGTGTAGTAAGCAAATGCTCACCTCCCCCTCTAAAATTTAATTGGATTGGGCTTCTACCAATTCAATTAAATTTATTTCCAACCACACACATCAAATATCCACTTAGTGCATGTGAAATTACAAAACTACCCCTAATACAAAAACTAGTCTAGGTGCCCTAAAATACAAGGGCTGAAAAATCCTATATTTCTAGGGTACAAAGATAATGACATCCTAGTCTAATATGTACAAAGATAATTGGACCCAACCTTGGCCCATGGGCTCAGAAATCTACCCTAAGGTTCATGAGAACCCTAGGGCCTTCTTCAGCAGCTCTAGCCCAATCTTCTTGGAGCCTCTTGCTCATGGTTCTAGTGACTGGTCCTTTCCTAGGGAGGATTGCATCACAAATTATCTAAGTGGGCACAGAAGAATATCTCCATGGCAGGGAAGGTGACTCTAATCAATTCGGTCCTCAATGCTTTACCAATATATCTGTTTTCCTTCTTCAAGATTCCTCAAAAGGTAGCTCATAGATTGGTAGCATTGCAAAGAAACTTTTTGTGGGGGGGAGACAAGGACTACAAGAAAATTCCCTGGGTAAAATGGGAGGTTATTTGCCTACCTAAGGAGGAAGGTGGTTTGGGGATTAAAGAAATATCTAAATTTAATGAAGCTTTGTTGGGCAAATGGATATGGGCCTTAGCTTCTAACCAGCAGCAGTTATGGGCTAGAATCATTAACTCTAAATATGGAGGTTGGGAAGAGTTTTAGTCGGGCAGAGGTAAAAGGGGATGCTCACACTGGTGGAGGGACTTGAGGAAGATTTATCATCACTCTGGTCAAAGCCTCTTTCAACAAAACCTGGCTTGGAAGGTTGGTGGGGGTGACAAAATTCATTTCTAGACAGAAAAATGGTTAGGGGAAGACTGCACTCTACAGCAGAAATATAATTCACTTTTTATGATCAGTAGACAGCAACACAACACCATTTCAAAGATGGGAACTTTCTCTGAAGATAGATGGAGATGGGATTTCAAATGGAGGAGGAATTTATTTGACCACGAAAATGATTTGGCAGTGAATTTTATGGAGGATATTACTTCTATCTCTATTCAGAGATATGTGAAGGACAATATGATGTGGAAAGCTGAATCAACAGGAGTATATTCCACCAAGTCAGCCTATAGAATAATGCTGAACACCAATGCCTCAGCCACAGATGTCAGAAATTTCAAATTAATATGGAAGATGAAAATCCCCCCAAGGGCAACAGTCTTCACTTGGAGGCTCCTCAAGGACAGATTACCTACTAAGGGTAACCTATTAAGAAGAAATGTCATATTCCAAGATGTTGGCTGCCCTCTCTGTGGTCAAGTGCAGGAGGAAGTGGGTCATCTATTTTTGAATTGCCAAAGGACAATGCCCCTGTGGTGGGAATCCATGACATGGATCCAGGCAGTAGGACCTCTTCCAGCAGTCCCAGCAAGTCATTTAACACTATTTTGTGAAGGATTTGGAGCTAATATAAACCATAGCAGATGGTGTGGGTGGTGGGTGGCTCTAACTAGTACTATTTGGCAACATAGGAATAACCTCATCTTTCAAGGAAAACAATTTGATTCCTCAAAAGTCATGGAAGAGGCTATGTTTTTAGCTTGGTCTTGGCTAAAATCTAGAGAGAAAGGCTTCAACACTAGCTTTAATCATTGGTCCTCTAATATAAAGGAGTACTTTGGTTAACCTATGTGAAGATGGCTTTATTGATGGGTTAGTTTGGGTTTTATTTTGGGAGGCAGCACCAGAGGTGTTTTGTATTTTCTTTTCATTCAGTACCACTTGTACTATTTTGATTATCTCAATAATATATTATACTTTATGCCTTCCAAAAAAAAAAAAAACTATTCAAGGTATCTTCATGGATTGTGTGTGGGAGCTGGCTAATAATCACAATCAACCTATTATAAGGAAGTTTGAAGCCAAACTTGCAAAATAGAAGCAAAGAAGCCTATCTATGGGAGGCAGAATCACTCTCATTAATTCAGTTTTATCAGCCTTACCTATCTATTTACTATCTATGGGGGGCAACATGGAAGCAAAGAAGCCTATCTATTGTGTGGCTGGGGGATAATTTAACTCTACAACCAAAATATCCTACTTTGTATTTAATAAGCAATCAGCAGACCTTTCTATTTCTATTTTTTACACATTTAAAACTCAAACATATAAAATAAAAAAATATATAACAAACTAACAAAGATAAAGACAAAAAAAAGGAAATATAAACTCACCTCACTTGCTGCTGCTGCCCATCATTTCACTTTCACAACAAATAGGAATCATGTACCTACATGGAAGAAATAATCACACAACACACAATGATTAGAATAAGAAAATGCATATAATTAAGCATGATACAATATCAATATTGATGGAAGTAACAATGACTTGTCAAAATTTTGGATGAAATTCAATATGTAAATCAAAGCTTTGCCCCTGAAACCCTCTGTGTAATATCTCGGGGCCTGATTTTTACCAAATTATGGCACCAGAGAAGAAGATCCTAATCTAAATGACTGATTCCCAAAAACACAATCAAAACCAATGTAAAAACTAAAAAGCAATGTGATAGATACCAACTGGTAAGGGAATAAGGACTGAATTTTATTCAAAAGAAATAGAACAGAAATTACAAATTACACAGGAAACTCAGTAAACCAGTTAATACATGGGTTTCCCCCAAGATGTTTGAGAGCCTGGTCTCTCCCTTCCTGAAAACCAACTAAAAACTATCTAACCCCCCTGCTGTTACTCCATAATTTATTCTGCAATAACTGCTTAAGGCAGTTACATATGGTCCTAAAAACACACACATAATTTATTCTGCAATAACTGCTTAAGGCAGTTATGTACACACACACCTAATTTCCCATTCGAGACTGCCCTAGTCTGCCCTTGGGAACCATCTTACTGGTCTCTTTGTATTGGTACCTCTGGTACTCAATTTCATATATAATATTATATTATCTTTGCTGATAAAAAAAAAAAAAGAAGCTAAATCACTACAGATTCAGTTACGATTAACCCTTTGTGCTTAACTAGGGTTTCGAAACATCACAACAGAGATAGACCATTGAACAATGGATTTTCATCATTAACATACAACAAAGACATACCTTCGATGGAAGCGCAGACACGAACTCCACAAACGCGAACTCGATAATGTGGTTGCAGTCACGGAAGCGCAGCCCAGTTTGCGACAAACAATAACTCAGGCAGAAGGAGAAACAACAAGAACGCCATGGGAGTACCCTTTTCGAGACTCTTTCCTTTCCTACTTTTCTTCGACCTGCGAAAGTGAGCAAATGTTAAAACGACGAATGCCTAATGTTAAAATGAAAGGATGTACCTCAATCGATAAGTGGCAAAGACGATCTCCACAAACACAATCTCCACAATGTGGTTGCAGTCACGGAAGCACAGGCCAGTTTGACACAAAGACGATCTCAGGCAGAAGGAGAAAGAAGAAGAACGATAGGGTTCAAGTGCGCTGGTTGTGCAATTTCATAAGTTTAATATATAATGATAACAACATCGGTTTTTTAAAAATAACCGATGTTAACATCAACTACGTAACATCGGTTTTCTTAAAACCGATGTTAACATCAACTCGATAACATCGGTTTTTACAAAACCGATGTTAACTACTCCATAGTAACATCGGTTATTAAAATGACCGATGTTAATATCGACTAGTTAACATCGGTTTCGGAAAATCGATGTTAACTAAGTCTACTTATTTAAAAAAATGCCACCGCGCTTTTGTTAACATCGGTTTTGTGAATAACCGATATTAAAGGTCCGATGTTATATGTAAAAATTGTAGTAGTGTATTTAAGTAATCAGAATGTCTAGTCATTTTCATAATCCAAAGATAAAATATGTCCTCAAGTTAACCAAATTATTTATTAAAACATAAAGATAGCAATGACAAATAAAATGTATATTTATATGATAAAGAATGGTTACCAAGTTGATGACATGATAATATAGCTAGCTATGCGTTCATTATCAGAAAGTTATTTTCCTTTGCTATGTATTGTAGGAATAGATAACAAAATGATTCCAGGGTGTGTACATATGTATGTAATATCCATGTGTTCTTTATCAGAATTTCAACATGCATGCCATGTAAAGTTGTGTGTACTATCCATGATATATTAATCCGAAATTGAAGAGCTGGTGCAGATCCATACTAAAAGATGATGGCATCACGTAACTCTTGAAGTGTACTTAAATCGAGTGCCAAGGATTAATATGTCAGTCCATTGGGAGTTACTTGAATTGGACATTTGTTTTCTGCACTTTCATTATTGCATCCTCCATCTCCAAAATGAAAATTTGCATTTCAGAATGAATTTTCTGAAATAAAGATGCAATGGTAGAAATGCAAGATGCAATAGCCCTTCTTGTTGGATTACAACCCACAATGTACTATAGAAGTTTACCAAGGGCTTATTAATAATAGATTGCACAAGCAACCAGGCCTTTCTCCGTTTTTATTATATATATAAATATATAAATTTATCAGGATTGAAAAATTCTGACAGTTTAGCTTTGAGTTAGCCATCGTGGCATTATAATTTCATATATAAGAATTCTTTTGATTATTTAGAGTTACTTGTGGCACATAAAATTAGATAAATAAGAAACTAATACATTCAAGTCTTAGTATTGTTCCTAAAAAAATGTTAACTAATATGGTAGCACGCATAAACACAGAGAGATATATATAAGCTAAACTTCTTTGATAACAAATGTGATTGTTAAACTCTTGTATTTATTTGACAATATATGAAAAAACTATACACAATAGATCAAATTAAATCCTTAACATGAAGACGTTATTACATGTTACTTTGTTTCTCCCGGTTACACGTTAGATATGCTTAACCTCACCCATTGTCACCGACACTCTCGCTTTTGCCCACTTGCGGGACTTCTTCCAACATTGCTAGAAAATGGTGCTAGCGAGCAAATACAAAGGTCTTAAGATTTTGTTTCAGACTTGAATCCCAATAGTTTCAATAAAAGTGTATATAAATCTGCAATGACAACATGGACAGGAAACAATAATTTTAGAACAGGTTCTATCTTAGATGTATAATATCAATTGAAAATTCTCCCGTGATTGTATAGCCATACCAAATCATTAAAATCCAATTAAACCTCTATCAAAAGTAAAATTATCTCTATTTGTTCTTTTATAAATTGCTCCCACTTCGGTTGGCCGGTAAGTAGATTCCATACAAATATAGCATGTAAAATGTTTTCTACCTACGAAAGCAAAAAAAAAAAAAATTGTTCCAAACCCAGGAATCACTCTACTAATCTAAACCTAGGTTACATCACATCCAAACCAAATTATTATGAAATAAAAATAGTTCAATCAATATCAATGAGCTTATAGTTTAAAAAAATCCATGATGTAATCTTCCTATTGAAATATTCCAATAAAAGAAGAAGAAAAAGCAAGACACTGAAATCATGCTGAAACATTGAAAATTAACACAAACACATTTTTTTAAAAAAAGACAGAAAACAAATACACAGAAATATGTTTGATTCAGACAACCACTGATGTTGTAATGACTTGGAACATCGATAAGAAAGAGAAAATAGATAGATAGAAATATCACAGGATGGGGTATTCATTAGAAATTTATTTTAGTTCACTAAGAAAGTAAAAGAAATTACCTCGGAAAGATAAAGCAAATTCAGCACCCACAGTTTGAAATTGGAAAGCTTGAGAGTGTTGGATATTAATTTGTGCAACTGGGATGTTGTTTTTTTTTTCCCTAAAAAAATGCAAGAAAACAACAATGATGAATTGATGATTTATAACATTCTAGGCATCATCTTAAAACAAAGTAAGCAGTTAATCTCTATCTAAGATGCACACCAGATATCTGATACCGATAAATAGTTGCATAATGTAAAGGAAAAAGAAAATGCTTTGTTAGTAGTGTTTCTGACCTCTGGAATCAAAATTAGGTTGCCTGCATTGATAGAGATGCGAAGCCAAAACTTAAAACTGCAAAAGCAGCCAAACAAATACGGCCAAGTTAGACATTTGATGGTTCCATTCAGCAGTGCTTTATCTTTAATGAGTAAAAATGTAGAAAGGGAGAAGGAAAAAGAGGCAAACATAGTTTGAATCCATATATACAGACATGGTGTCTTTAAGTTAACTTCTGTTGACTTCAATGTTAGATCTACAGATGATTGATTGTTTAGGGGAGGAAGAGGTGAAGGGTCCCTATCCAATGACCACATCCTGTTTCTTGCAAATCCATGTTGTTCAAGTGAACTGAGATCACCAAACTGAAATAGAAATTGCATTGAAAATGTTCAAACAAAAGTCAAATATGTTTTCACCACCAATGAGTGAAATAAAACTAACTCGTGCTAGGTAAGCTGATATTCCTTTGATTGATTTATGTTGTTTCCAGTTAGCCTGTTCTGTAGAAAATCCCCATAAATGACGTCAACTCTATGCAAACAATTGCAAATAAATGAAACAAATTTAAAATAAATTTGCTCTTCAAATATCATTCAAGGTTGACGATAAAATAGAACCAAAAATTTGCTTCATTATGAATGTTTTTAAAATTAATTTTGAAAGAAAATCCCCAAAAATTTGCTTCATTATGAATCACAAAAATTTGCACCAAACAATCTCAAGCACTAATTTTGCAAAAGTGCTTCTTATGAATGTTTTTAAAATTAATTGGCTCATGTTATATATTCTGTTAATTAATTAGCTATACATGTTACGTCATATGGAAATAGAACCAAAAAAACATTTGATTTCTCATATGGGAAACATCAAGAAATCCATTAAAGAAATTCGAGGGAAATAAAAAAAAAAAATATGAAATACCTGTAATAATAATTCTTGTTGCACTTTTGTTTTGGGAAAAAATGCATTTAGATGCGGAGCAAATAGAACCAACCATCTACCAGCCAGATAAATTCTCTATCCAATCATTAACTTAAAACCAATCTTGAGAGCAAAGAAGAAAGGTTAGTGGTAACTGGCAAGAGATTTTGATAGTTTGAAAGATAATTTAAGTTCAAACTTATGTGAAGCCATACACCAAAACAAATATATTTCAAAAGCATTCAATCCAGACAACATAATATTTAAATAAACCTCCAAGAACAGAAAGGTGTCCTAGTAGAATACACAACTTTTTATTCTTATTCTTAACTTCATGAATACATTATGCATGTCTCAGCAGGAAGAAGGGTCCAATAATTATCAAAGAGTACAGTTTTGATTCATTCTTAGAGTTTTTTTTGACAATATTATCTAGATAAATATTTGCAAGTCAACAAAAAAGTTAAAACTTTGAAAATCATAACCAATAATTGTTAAACCTTTTAATGATTTGACAATATGCAATTAGATCAAAGTGTAAACTCAATGATCAAAATTATCTTTTAAATCTATTATTGTCAACATCTTTAACTAAAAAAAGAATGCAATACACATAATTACATAATTATCATTATGCAAAAGCACTGCTTAGCATTACCCACACATCCAACACCACCACAATCCACGAACCTGAGAGCGTGCTCTTTTAAGACAATATGAAAATCCAAATGAAAAAACTTGATTAGAATCAACAAAGTTAAAATGAAAAGAAAAAAAAATGGATGAAAACCACCACATACCCACAACTTCTAGTTGTTGGACGAAAGCCATTTGATTTCTCACATGGAAAACATCAAGAAATCCATAAAAAAAATTGAGGGAAATCAAAAACAAAAAAAATATGAAACACTTGTAATAATAAGAAGGATGTAAATGACAAAAAAGATGAGAAAACAAACTTACCAATGATATCGATGTAGTGGTGAAGGATCTCACTGTGCAAGAAAATAACATAGAGATGTATATATTAATATGAAAAAAAATTACTTAGCCACACTTTCTCCCAAACAAACTCCACCAGAAACTGATTCAAAGACAAAGATACAAAAAATCCAACCATGCATTCAATAAAACCCAAAAACCTCAGGAAAACATCAACAAACAAATACAAAAAAAAATACTTAAGCTAAAGAAGCTCTACCAAACGTCAAGTCCTTCAAAAGTTACAGAGAAAACAGAGAAACTAAAAAAAATTAAAAAATAGAGAAACTCAACAGAGCTTACAGTACTTCCAACACCACCACAATCCACAAACCTACGAGCGTGCTCTTTTAAGACCATATGAAAATCCAAATGCAAAAACTCGATTAGAATCAGAAAAGTTAAAATGAAAAGAAAATAAAAAGATGGATGAGAACCACAAACATACCCACAACTTCTAGTTTTTGGATGAAAGCCATTTGATTTCTCATATGGAAAACATCAAGAAATCCATTAAAGAAAATTGAGGGAAAAAACAAAAAGATAAAAGATAAAAGAAAAAGAGGAGAAGATTGAGGAAGAGAAAGAGAAAGACGAAGAAAGAGAAGTTTGAGGAAGAGAAAGAGTAACGTGGAGAAGATTGAGGAAGAGAGAGTAACATGGAGAAGATTGGGGAAGAGAAAAAAAACATGGCAGAGAAACGGAGAGAGAGAAGACAATTTCGATTATTAAGTGGAACTAAATGGGGAGTTAAAATCCGCCAATCAGGGAGTGACACATGGCAGGGGCAACAAAATAAAACAGTGCAAAAAAAGGAAGGGGCAAAATAACCAAAAAACCGGGAAAAGTGTCACGTGTCAAAATTTTAGGTAGGGGCACAATAGGATTTTCGTAGGACTTCTCTTTTATTAGATTGTATATAGAAGGACGCAATAAGATGTTTTTTATTTTATTAATATTATTTTTATCTTCAAATATCTTTCATGTAACTTGATTTACTTTCACACCAAGATGTAATTGAACAAAATTTTGTATTAAAAAAATCCTACTAGCCGGTTTTTTACTTATAATTTACATAAAAAACGGTAAGTCAAAGTGACTAGTTAATTTCATTGAAATCTGACTTCTTAATTTTTATCAATGCAATCAATGATTAAAAAAGATTAAAATGATTTTCAATTTTTTGTGTTAGTCTAAAAAAATGATCCCACTACCATCACTGTAATCCAAATATTAAAAATCAAATATATTTGATTTTTATTATTTGAGAATTGCGTCCAATTTTTTTTTAGTTTCTTTTATTTAATTTGTATTGATTCCAATGAATTAATCAATTTGGTCATATGACTAGTTAGAGAGAAAGAGAAAAAAAAACTACCTTCTAATAGCTATATATTTCTTTTAATAATTTAATCTCATTTTAATCCATTTTTTTTATTCTTTTTCATCAATCTCATATTTTTTAAAACATTAATTAAAGAAATAAAAATAAAGGTTTATTATTGAGAAAAACATTATATTCAACACACAAAAATTACTTAATATTTGCCTTATCATTTAATTAAAAGCATTTAATCAATAAACTATAACTAATGTTTCTTAACTTGTTGTACGTACTCTTTAGAATATTTGCTAACAATAGCCCTGTTTCAATAAAGGCACTACTATAAATCAAACATTCTATATTGGTTCCGAAAGACTTTTACACTTGTTCCAAGATCAATATATAATCATCTGACATAGTAAGGGGGAGCTTTCTACATTGGTCTGGAGGCTGATGTAAGAAAATTCACTTTCTACATCGTTTCTCACATAAGTGATGCAAAAATTCCTCCAAGAAACTTAGAAAGGAACCTTAGTGTTACATGTGACAGCTACCAGGAATGTTTTGTAGGAACTAACTAGTGTTATTTACTTGTGTCATACCCTAATTTCGTTCAGGGACCATTATTTGTTGGCATGTGACCTTCGTTGGACCACCTCAAAATGTTTAACACCCATCGTTGTGAAACCCGTAAAATTTTGGGATATTTTGGGAAGAAACCGATCAAAAACACGAAGATGGGAGTGTATTTAGCAAAGTGCGGTGAGTATAAATAAACTGTTACACTCTAATTTCATCCGGGGACCATTTTCGATCGCTTCGGAAGGCTTAACACTCATCGCGGTGGAATCTGTAATGTTCTGTGAGGTTTCAGAAAGAAAACAGCCAAAAACACAAAAACAGGGGGTGAACTTATCAAGATAGGGGTGTAACTAGCAATTCGAATCTAGGCCCTTCTGGATCATTTTGGAAGCTGGGTTGCTTAAGGAGGATGCAACTGGGCGACAAGCTCCTCCCGATTTTGTTGAAAAATGGCTTACAAGGCTTTCGGGGCTTCTGTAATGGTTCCGTAAAATTTTCGAAAACCTTGGGTAGGCATATTTCACTTAATATTGGTGAAAGGGAAGAGATAAAGAGGTAAATCAAGTCCGAAATGCTTCCGTAACTTTTTCATAAAGTATGAAAGGGGGGTGAAATTAGTAATTTTGGGGATGCATCAAGAAACTTCCTAAGGAAGCAACCCAACTCTCCTGGGCGACCAGAGCTCGCCTGGGCGAGCTGGGCGGCAAGCACCACCCCTATTTTCCTATAAATAGGTGAAGTGGGGCTGTTCCAAATGGTCCCTAACCCCTTTGGCTATGCATTTCAATTGTTTTGGGTGAAAAACATGTTTTCCATGAAGAAAATCCAAGGCGAGGTGCTTTTGTAACGCCTCCAAGACCTTTCCGTGAGCCAATCCATGAAGGTTTTCCGCTGTTCTTTGTCCATTCTTCGGTCTTCAACCGATAAGTGTTCGAATCCGAGACTTTCGATTCATTTCTTGTTTTGTTTGCTTTCATCTTCATCTCATTCACTTTCGGTTTTCTTTTCTTCCATTTTAACAAGCTTTTAACCGTTATTTAAACCGTTTTCTCACCTAATAAATGATAAAATGAATTTCAACTGATCATTTGTGTTGTAATCTCGTTTAATCACTGTTAATACAAAACCTAACCGATCGTTCACGTTGTAACCTCGGTTAAATATAAAAAGGCAAAATAATAATAAAATATTCAAAATATCTTCAAGAAAATAATAATAAAATAATCAAAAAAATTAATCGAATGTTTTTCTTTGAGAGTTTCTTTGAATAAATTAACTAATAACCAAAGTGAAACCAATGCTAAAACTCATAAATCAAGCTTTGTCTGCAAAAATCACTTGAAACCGTTTTAAGGTCCAACGCCTAAAACGGTCCTCTTTGCTTTTATCGGTTAACATGGACCGTTCAAAAGCATAAAATCAACACATAACTTTATTGCTTTTGCAAGAACTACGTAGGTCTGATTTCCTCATCGCAATTGAGGATACGTAGGAGTAAAAGCCCCGCTTTTATCGACCCCATGAAATATTTAAAGGTCCAATGCCTTAACGTTTCTCTCCTTTCAAAAACCAAGAGATCGTTAATGGTCCAATGCCTTAACGTTTCTCTCCTTTCAAAAAACAAGAGATCGTTAATGGTCAAATGCCTTAATGCTTCTCTTCTTTCACAACCAAGAGATCGTTAATGATCCAATGCCTTAACGTTTCTCTCCTTTCGGAAGAATCAAAAGATCTTTTAATGGTCCTGATGTGCCATCATTTTCTTCTATTTTCTAAACCCTTTTTGCACCATTTTAATTATTGATTGGTCTTAATTGTCAATTAATTAGGCAGTTTTATTATTTGGGCTCATTTAGCTAATTTGATGTTTTTAATCTAATTTCAGGAATTAATGAAACATTGGGCTTAATCCGGATTTTGGTTGTGGACTTGAAGAGGGCAAATAAAGCAGCGCTTACCTTAGTTAATTTCTAATTAGGAAATTTCGCAATTTTATTTTATGTTGTTCAGTGTTTATTTCATTTTGGGCCAAAGTATTGTAATAGGGCCCAGTGACTTTGAGTGACTCTTTTTAAATAGCTGCCTTGGGATTCGTGTAGGGCATTCTATTCTGCTATGCTATTTTCATTATTCAGAGCTTTGGTTTTAGGTTTTCACGTTTTTCTGTTCCCTTGTTACAGTTTTCGTTCTTAATGCAAATTTCCGTTTTCTGCTTCTAATTACGAGTTCATTCTTGCTTCTTCTTCTACTTTCATTTACGTTTCTGTTCATTTACGTTCTTGTTCATTTACGTTTCTGCTTCATGCTTCATTTGCGTTTTCTGTTTGAATCCATGGAAGGCTAGATTTTCTGGTGTTGTTTCCTTTTGAGGACGAACCCCAAATCTCTTTGAGGTTTCGTTTGTAATGTGGTTTCCTGGCAGTTTTCCCTTCACCAGTTATCCCAATTTCGTGAATATTAATCAGTGCACGCTTCGTGTTCGATTAATTGCCTCTGAGCCTAACTTGCGTTCATGCTTAATGGACGAAGGGCTAACTGGTGTATGTGGTGCCTAATCACGTATTGAAAACCCTAAGTTGATTTTCGCTTAGTAAATTGAAATAGGGTTGGATTAAGTGGTTGACTGTTAGGGACGAATTCTCCATAACCCAGGATAAGAGAGTGGCTTCTGAATCAGAGGAAACAACCCGTTTTTAATATTAGTAGTTTCGTATTCCATTTTATTTGTTCTGCTCTTTAATTACCAAACAACCAAACCCCCCATCGTTACTGTTACTGCAAGTATATTATGAACATTTGGCTTGTCACTGCTCGTTGGGAAACGACCTAGGATCACTTCCTAGTTACTGCATTTTCATGTTTATTTGATTCGGGTACGGCCTCGATCAGGTCCAATGCCTTAAACGACTTTTGTTTGATTAAAATATATCTTGCGAAAAAAGATAAAAACAACTTAACCAAACGTTTAGTTCTGAAAGAACTATGTAGGTCTGATTTCCTCATCACAATTGAGGAATACGTAGGAGCAAGGGAAACACTCTTGTCGACCACAAAAAGATAAAAAAAACATAAAAATCATAAAAATACAAAAAACATAAAAGGGGAAAATAAAAACAGTTTGAAGTCATGATATTGCAAATTTAATTAAAGGCTATCGTCCTTTGTGACAGACGCGTGGGGTGCTAATACCTTCCCTGTGCGTAAATACAACTCCCGAACCTTTCACGATTAAAGTTCGTAGACCACACGCATGTTGGTTTTTTTGAAGTTTTCCTCCAATAAATGTTGGTGGTGACTCTGCACGCCTTTCTTCCTTGGAAGACGCACCCGTGAGCCCTTGCGTCGCAGGTTTCAAGATCCATTGGTGCACTACTAAAAATTATATATTTAACATCGCTAAATTAACATTGGTTTTTGACAAAACCGATGTTAACACAAACGTAGTGACATACTTATAATTAAGACTAGTTTATTAACATCGGTTTTTTAAAAACCCAATGTTAACATCACTTTTGTGAAAATCGATGTTAACATGACGTAGGTAACATCAGTTTTGTTAAAACTGATGTTAACATTATGTATGTTACACCGGTTTTGTCAAAACCGATGTTAACGAGCCTATGTTAACATCAATCTTTTTTTAAAAAAAAACCGATATTGTGTTTTTACTTAAACTTACAAATTGAAAATCCTTCTTTCTTCTCGTGCTCATTAGTCTCTCGCAAATCCACCCTCATGACTGCCGTTATCCTTGACCCCCCCCCCCCCCCACACTCAGTCTCGCATAGCCACCCTTAGGACGCCGTTGTTGCTATGACGCTCACTCTACCCTCGTGTTTTGGTAAGTTTTCTTGCTTTCCTTGAATGACCTTCGTGGCTCACCCCATCCTCAAGTCACTGCTATTGTCTTTGAACGAGCTTCGTTGGTTTCCTTGTAGCCATTCCATTGGCACGAAGCAGTTTTTGCTCGTCTTTGTACTCACAATGACAATGTAAGTTTTGGTTGTGCTTGCCATTCTGTTAATTTCCCTTAGTGATAACTTCCCTTAAACTGAGCTTTTAACTTCCCTTAGTTGGTTGCAACCTACATTTGATCTATTTAGGAAAGTTGTAGTTTGATTGTTTGAAGCTTCAGATACCCCGAGACTAGGCTCAGGCCCTTTGATTTGCATTATATCAGAGGTGAGTGAGCCTATTGGCAACTACCCCTTTGTTCTTAGTGATTATTATTTGTGTTGTTGTTGATGAAGCTCTGTTGCTGCAGCTTTAGGAGTTGTACTTGCTATTTCTTTCATCCACAGAAGGAGCATTGCTGGTAAAATTATTCTTTTCTTTCGTAACATTTCATTAAACATATGGTAGTATAGCATGGGTTTGTTTTGTACTTGCTATCTGTATTTATTGAATAAAATTAGAGAGAGCGGCATGCAAGCTTCCATTCAAGGTGTTGTTAGAAAAATCTAGAGTTTTAAGTCTAGAAAGGTTTCCTATTTCATTTGGGATAACTCCACTAAATTGGTTATGACTAAGATAAATCTCTCTGAGTTCACTCAAGCCACCCAAAGAAGCAGGAATGCTTCCACTCGACAAGTTATGATCTATGATCATTTTTCAAAACCGAAAGAAGTTATTTTTCAAGCTACCACCCCATGAGTTAGGAATAGAGCCCAAGAGGTTATTGTGTTGAAGAGATAGGTAGGTGAGAGAAGTTAAGCTAGTTGGCATTGGGCCAAACAAGGAGTTAAAGCTCAAGTTAAGCCAATAAAGCTTAGTGGCATTCCCAAGGCTCATGGGGATTGTCCCACTAAGCAAATTATGTTGGACTAGTGGCCTCAATAACTTAAGAGGGATAGGCTTAGAATACAGAAGAAGCAGCAATCAATTTAATAATGATCTTTAAACATGCAAGAAAAAATTGATTGCAACAAAATAAACGAGATAAGGGAAAAGATAATGCAAACAGTTTTTATACTGATTCGGCAAAGTCCGTGCCTACTTCCAGTACTCAAGCAACCCACTTGAGATTTTCCTTTCCCTTTGTAAAAATCCATTTACAAAGTCTGAACCACACAGGGACAACCCATCCCTTGTGTTCAGGAATCCTTACAACTTAAGAGAACTTTTGTCCCTTAATCAACCTCTTTGAATGAGAAGAAAGAAAGAAGAAGTCTCTCTTGAAGAGAAGGATATTACAACTGAAGTCCATGGAGAAACTCTTAATAGATTTGCAAGTGTTTGCCTAAGAGTTTCTTTTGAGAGAGTATTTGGCAATGAAGTTCTCTTGGAATCTCTCTCATTTCCTTTGGAGAGGATAAGACATTTTGAACAAGCAAAACTCTCTCTCATCGAATTTTGTATCCCAAGTCACCTATTTATAGGCCTTTGATGACCATTCAAAAATCTCTTGAACAGATGTGACTCTCAGGAGTTATTTTCTGAAGAGTTATGACTCTTGGGAGTTATTTTCTGAATTTCTGAATTCTTGACTTGGATCAAACTTGAGAAGCGCTTATCTTTGACATCATCAAAATAATGTATACATACATTCACATTCTCCCCCTTTTTGATGATGACAATCAAGTGATTTCTCTTCGACATCATCAAAACATGCATGATTCACATTCTCCCCCTTTTTGATGATGACACTCATTATCAAGCAAATCCTTTTTGACATCATCAAAACCTACATGATTTACAAATTATTGTTGAGGTCCAAAGACTGAAGCAAAGGAAATGACCCTAACGAAGGAGGGATGGTCCCTGTGAACTTATTGTTGAAGAGATGAACCCCTCTTAGATTGAGAAGAAGTCCAAGTGCTGAAGGGATTGAACCACCAATTTGGTTATCATGAAGGCTAAGCTTTATAAGCCCCCTAAGTTGGCAAATCCTCTTAGTTATGTGACCCTTCAACCCCTTCCATGGAAGTTGGATCACAATGAATTGTCCCTGAGCACACTTGATGCCAACCCAAGCTCCAGAACAAGCTCCATAGCCACTGTCGTTCCAGCTTCTCAAGAAGCCTTTGGGATCAACCAACTCTTGCTTGAACGCTTGAAGTGCTAGGAAGTTTGATTGGGTCACAACCACCCCATCCCAACGCTCTTCACTCACCACTGGTACCATGAGAATCCACAAACAGAAAAACAACCGGAAAAAAAATGATTTGGGTTGTAGTAAAAAAAAACATTTTGAGGTCAGGTTCTTGTTCTCCATTGCAAACAAAATGAAATATTTTTCAAAAAAGAAAATAGTAGAAGAGTGAATGAAGCAAGAGAGAAGCGAAGGGAACTAAAGAAGAAAAAGTAAGAGACTTTGATTGATTATTACTTGGTGAGTCTTCTTCCCTCTAGTAGTAGTGTTCATAAGACACACTGTGATTGGTATTGTGAGAGAGGCGAAGTGGGAATAGTAAACTAAAACAAAGAGGAACAATAGTTGGTTGAGGGATTTTGTAGGAATGGGAAGAGAGAGGAGGCACGTGATGGTCATAAGATAGAGGGTGTGAGTGGGGCGTGCGGGGTGAGGAATCTTGTGTTGGGAAGAGAAAGCAAAAATTGAAGACAGACAATTATCAGGTGGGTGTGGTGGTACAATACAACCCTCCCTCTTGCTTTTTGCAAAGACAAATGACTAGTTTTTTTTTATATATAATTTTTTCCTTACAACTATGCATATTTATTTGTTCTTTTCTTCAATGTTGATGTTCTTGTCTGTCCATAACCCAAATGTGTATCTCTTAACAACTAGGTTACAACTAGGTTTATGCTATTTGTTAATTCCCTTAACAAGTGCTGTTATTGGTTTATATTCGGTGAGTTCAAATGAAATTTACCAATGTGAGGACTTGGTTGTTAAATAATGTCTTTAATCTTTAACACCTACTTTTTAGTTGCTGCAAGTGCATCCTTTGTGGCTTGACTTGAAAAATAAGTACCCCTAGATAGATGAAAGGTAGAAATCCATGGTTGAATCTCAGTAAGGAAGCAACATGTTGAATCCTATTTTGAGGCATACAACTTGTGTAGAAAGTGTAATTAGCCTTTTTCATAGACTATTCTAAAGCTTAATCATAATTGTCTAGAAGTTGCATGATGTGCATAACCTTACATGAGAATGAATGGTGAAATTTTTAGAACTAGCCATAGGAGTTAGCAACCCTTTCTCCACTAAAGCAGAAATTCCCCTACTAAGATCCTCTTATACAATGCAAAAAAAGCAAAATGGTTATGTATCACATTTTTCATTGTACCCTTTATAGTTTATCTTTATATTAAATGAACCATTAAGATTTTAGAACTGCACACTGAGAAGTTGATATGAACTCCACAATTTTGTAGGCTAAGTTATTACATGGCTGTTAGTCCATGCAGTTTGGTCATATGAGCATTAGTAATGTTACATAGTTTTGTTGAGCATAAGCCAAATTACTTTGCTGTAGTTGAACTGGGTTTGGCTCTGAGTTCTTCTAATGCCATTACTCATTAGTTCTCAAAGGTTATTTTCTGCAAAATGTGATACATATCCTTGATGTGGCAGTATGGCGATGGCTAATTGGCCTATGCATTTTGTTTTTAGATTATCATTTACTACTGCTAATTGGCCTTGTTGTGGAAGCTCTTTGATTGTAGCAACTCCAGGTACGTACATACAGACTAGTAAGTACACACACACACACACACACACACACACACACACATATATATATATTATCACATATTACTATTTTGACTTTTGTCCCAGTATTTATATACACATATAAAATACCAAACTTATATATACATGTATATGTGTAAAGCACATTCTTACGTTGTTTGAATCCTAATTCCTTGCTAGTAGCGGTTGTAGTTTATGTACGTTGTGTTGTTTTGTGCTCACTTGAAATCTGCACTCACATAATTTTAAGTAGAGATAAATGTCAACTTTTTAGAATGATTTGATTTTTGACAAGTGTTTATTGTCCCCTCAATCAATTCTGGCCTTGAGTGGCATGATGGTAAAAAGTAGTGGCTAGAAATTCATCAGTCTTTGTTCCATTGATATGATTAATAGCTGATGATGGATGTCCATCAATTATTAGTTAGGATAAGTAAAGCTTAAAGTGGAATAATCCAACATCCATCAAGTTTGTAAGCTGTATACTTGAATCACCATATTTAGTATATTAGAGAATAGCAACACTTGGTTTTTAGTTCCTTTGCCTGATGGAAAGCACTACATAGGTTGCAAATGGGTAAACTATATTTTGTAAGCTGTATACCTCTGAAGTTTCAAGAACTGATTTTGGTTCTTCAAATCCAAATCGAGGCACTTCAGCTACACATTCTTTCACAGTTTTAATCACAGCTTCCAATAGTTCAGATGCATTAGTACTGGATAGTGTATGAACATCTTTTTTAGTTACAATTGAGACAGTTTCATTCTCTAAACACTCAAACAATATCCTACTGAAAGTTGCTTTGACACTCCAACCTGTATAAATAACATATTGAAGACTACAACTCAATCATGATTAATTCTAAGTATGAATAAAATTCAATATATAGCTGAGACAAATAGACTGATCAATCGTGCTCTCCAAAAAAGAAGTTATATTCACAAATTGATGTTGGCTAATAAGCATTAAGTATCATGTGACCAAATATTAAGAAAATATAATGAAAAGAGAACACCATAAATTTGATTGTGGCTCAATTTGAGTAACCTAGTGGTTAGACCCTAGTGGTTAGGCCTTCATTTGTATGCTTGTTTGGTTTTCCCTTCAATCTATTATTCAGTTTTTTGTCATTATTTTGTTATCATCTTGTCCATTTCTTTATTCCCTCTTTTTCTGCAAGACCATATCTGTGTTTTGTTATCTGGTTCATCATTTAGTATGTTTGGTATTTTTCATGACTTTAGTATGTTGTATCCAGTCTTGCTATCTATAAGCATTGCTTCCTGTGCAACACAACTCCTAAATAAATGGCTTAATAAACTTACTATAAAGTTTTGTATGAAGGGAATGGTATATTTTAAAGAATTAGAAAGTGAATATAAAGAAAAACTACTATAAAGTTTTGTGTGTATGCACAACTCTTCTGAGATAGGGAAGTTGACATTAGATATACAAAATGGAATGATAGATTTTTATGAATTAGAAAGTGAATCTAAAGAAAAATACTATAAAGTTTTGTATGCATTTTTTATATTAAGTATATATACAAGAACAATATTACAAGTGATAAACAAGCAGCAGATTCAATGGCAAATTTTTTTCATGAATCAGGATTAAGCACACACTATCATTAAGAGTGAATAAAAGATGCTACAATGGCCAATTTAACCAGGTTCTCCCAAGGATGAAATCCACAATAGGAAAATACCTGACCAGAACTAGGTAAATCACCATTACTACCACATTCCAGCTGATAGGTGAAATTGAAATCATGTTGCTACACTGGGGATCAGAATATGTTGGAGTCCTTATTATCACAGGTAAGAATGCAAAACATACTTTTCTTGGCCTGATTTATGCTAGAGTCCTTATTTATGTTGTTTTATGTGATTAATGACTATTGTTGTGCATATAGTTAATGTTTATCATGAGTGAACCTTAGATTCTTGTTTGAGATTCAATACAATGATTCTTGAAGATAGTTTTCATTATTCGTTGTATTGAATCTTGAATTTTTCGTTTGAACAGTTTGGGGAGACTCATATTTTTATAGTAGATTCATGTGTTAAGATTAAGATTTCTTTGTTAAATTTGATGAAAGTTCGATACAATGCATTTCGAGTTGTTCTCTAAGTGCATACCTAATTATCGGGAAATTAATCTGACCGATTTCATGTTGTGTACTTAGAGACCAATGCGAAATGCTGCCAAAATTTTGTCAAATTTAACACAAGAAACTTAACCTTGACGTATGAAGCTACCATAAAAAAATGTCTTCCTGAATGGGATAGGGCCACACTTATAATGAAAAAGTGAGATTTTGATGCATGGAATGACTTTGTGAGTATCGCCGAGTAATTATTTAGATGGATCAAAGTTGGATGAACGACAGTCACCTTAGCCTTGCATATGAGGAAGACGTTGATCAGTTCTTGCAATTTGCTTCCGAAAGAATTCAACCAGATGAGGACAAAAAATATTTTTGTCCTTGCATCAATTGTTTGAACATGAGACGACAAATGCTAGACGACATAAGAGACCATATGTTGTGTGATGGGATTAAGAAGAATTACATCACGTGGATATGGCATGGTGAATTGACAGACATGCAGAGTGGATCTCAATCTAAACTATTTGATGAAGAAATGGGAGATCGCTTAGAGGATATGATTCGTGATCTTGGACAAGAGTCTTTTCAGCAAGCACATGCCCCTATGTGTGATACATTGCAAACTGATTCAAAGAAGCCTTTGTATCTGGGGTGCAAGAATTCCTTGACATTGTTGTCGTTGGTGTTAAGTCTGGTTAATGTTAAGGCCAGATATGGGTGGAGTAACAAAAGTTTTAGTTCACTGCTTCAAGTTGTGCACAATATGCTTCTAGAGGAAAACACTTTGGCTAAAAGTTACTATCAGGATAAGAAGATACTATGTTCGATGGGTATGGAATATCAGAAGATTAATGCATGCCCAAATGATTGCATACTCTACAGGCATGAATTTGAAGAAATGTTCAAATGCCCTAGGAGTGGGGTATCACAGTACAAAGTGAAGGAGGGTGAGGATTGTAGTATTGATGAAAACTCAAAGAAGGGCCCCCAGTGAAGGTGCTATGGTATCTTCCCATCATTCCAAGGTTTAAGCGTCTGTTTGCTAATGGAGACTATGCAAATGACCTTACATGGCATACAAATGGGAGAAAGTGCGATGAAATGCTTCATCATCTGGTGGATTCGTCGCAGTGGAAGAATATAGATTGTTTGTATCCATATTTCGGCAAAGAAGCGAGAAATCTTAGGCTTGGACTACCTAGTGATGGAATGAATCCATATGGCAGTTTAAGAACTCAACACAATTCATAGCTAGTTTTGCTAGTATTTACAATTTGCCTCCTTGGTTGTGCATGAAGAGGAAATACATGATGTTGTCTATGATGATATCGGGCCCAAGACAGTCAGGAAATGACATTGATGTTTATCTAAGTTCGCTGATTGAAGACCTAACAAAGTTGTGGGACGAGGGGGGTTTTAGTGTTTGATGGGTTTCAGAATAAGACTTTTCAAATGTGGGCAATGCATTTTTGTACCATTAATGACTTTCCAGCATATGGAAATTTGAGCGATTACAGTGTTAAGGGCCATCGTGCATGCCCCACCTATGAACAAGACACAATCTACATACAATTGAAACATGGTAGAAAAATAGTGTACACTAGGCATCGACATTTTCTAAAACCTCATCACCCTTACAACCAATTGAAAAAAGAATTTAATGGAAGTTAAGAGCATGAAATTGCGCCGATACAATTAACTGGTGACCAGGTCTTCCAGCGGATTCAACACCTGAATACTATATTTGGAAAAACCCAAAAGAAGGAAAAAAAGTAAAACTTGTATATGGAAGAAGAGGTCGATTTTGTTTGATCTTCCCTACTGGTCTGATCTAGATGTTAGACATTGTATTGGTGTTATGCATGTGGAGAAAAATATATGTGATAGTGTCATTGGAATGCTTCTTAACATTCAAGGCAAGACGAAAGATGGTTTGAATACTCGTCAAGATCTAGTTGAGATGGGGATACGATCATAGTTGCATCCAAGGTCTGATGGTAAAAAAATATACTTGCCTCCAGCTTGTCACACTTCGTCTAGAAAGGAGAAGATAAGTTTTTGTCAGTGTCTAAAGTCTCATAAAGTCTCACAAAGTCCCACAAGGATACTCTTCAAATATTAAGAGCCTTGTGCAGTAGAAGAATCTTAAGTTGATAGGGTTAAAGTCTCATGATTGTCACGTCTTGATGCAACAATTGTTAGCTGTGACCATACGAGACATTTTGCCTAACAATGTCGGGTTAGCCATAACTAGGTTGTGCTTTTTCTTCAATGCCATATGTAGAAAAGTCCTTGATCCTGTGAAGTTAGATGAGTTGGAAAACGAGGCTGCTACTATATTGTGTCAGTTGGAGATGTATTTTGCTCTTGCTTTCTTTGACATCATGGTTCACTTAATTGTTCATCTGGTTAGAGAAATTAAATGTTGTGGTCCTGTTTATTTACGGTGGATGTACCCGGTTGAGCGATACATGAAGATCTTAAAAGGGTATACCAAGAATCTACATCATCCATAAGTATCTATTGTTGAAAGGTATATTGCAGAAGAAGCCATTGAATTTTCTTTAGAGTACATTGAAAAAGCTAAACCTGTTGGCCTTCCTGAGTGTCGGCATGACGAAAAAGTGGGCGGTAAGGGTTCAAGAGGACTGCATGTTATCACTCAAAGTGTAGAAGATTTGCAACAAGATCACTTGTATGTGTTGAATAACAGTAATGAAGTTTTTTCCATACATACTTCAGCATGAAGGTTTAGTGAAAGAAAGTAATCTAAAAATGTCGAAGAACTGGATCTTGAAAAAGCATAACAAGACTTTCCTAGATTGGTTTAAAGAAACAATCTTTGCTGATGATAATGCTTCTGAAATGTTAAGAAAGCTAGCAGATAGGCCTAAAAGAAATGTTATAACTTGGAAAGGATAAGATTTAAACAAGTATTCCTTTTATACAAAAGCACAAGACGAGAAAAGTACAATGCAAAATAGTGGGGTCACCCTAAGGGCTGAATCTCAACACTTCACCAGTGTACATGATGACAATCCCTGTGTAGCTTTCATCCTTTACTTTGGGTTCATTGAAGAAATTTGGGAGCTTAACTATGTCAAATTTATTGTTTGTGTTTTCAAATGTAAATGGGTTGGTTGACAACAACACCGGTGTACGAACCGATGATGTAGGATTTTCGTTGGTAGATTTAAACAAACTCACTTATCAGAATGACCCTTTCATCATGGCAAAACAAGCTAAATAGGTATTTTATGTTCAAGAACCTTGTGATGAAATGTGGTAAGTGGTTCTACACGGAAAAACAATTGGTGTTAATGTTGAAGATGATGATTCATACATTGATACTTATGTTAGTCCTTTGTACATACAAATGTCGCCTAACGTCGTCAGAGAAGAAGAAGCTGAAGACATTCATGCTAATCATAATAATCATGATGAAGGAGAATTAATTAACATCGTATAATGTAATTTTCTTATTATGTATTTGATTTTAGTCCATTTATGTGTTGAATAACTTACTCATTTTTGTCATAATGTTACTTAACTAATGTTTTTTTCTTTACAGGAAAATGACTACTCCACCCAACTCTCCTCATCCTCCTCCTCCTCCTACTGATGCAACATCACAATCGCTATCTAGCTTGAAGCGGACAAGAAAAGCCACACAACTAAGATCATTGGTGACTAGACCAGCTGGGGCAGAGAGACTCGTGGTCCATGTCAATCCTGCGACCAAGAAGGCCGACGGTCCTCACAAAAAGAAGTTAAAAACATATTTGGGGATCATCACTCGTGATAAGGTCGATGTGACATACGAGAATTGGAAGCAAGTCCCTACTGCTCAGAAGCATTTGATATGGCAGGATATTCAGGTATTTTAGTTTTCATTTTGCATATTGTTTATCGACAAAAAAATTTAATTTAGTAACAATAAAACCTGATATTTTGTTTGTCAGACTGAATTTGATATCCCTGAAGCATCTGATGTTAGGATAAAAAAAGAAAATACTTTAGATTGTGGGGGAGTGGTGGAGACAATTTAAGTCTGATTTGACATCGAAATGGACACTTGCAACCGACAAGGACAATGTCGATGACACTATATGCAAAAAATACGACATTAGCAAGGAGAAATGGGCCCAATTTTGTCACAGCTGCAAAGACCCTTCGTGAAATGTATCTACTTTGTCATTTTCATTGTTTTCAACTTTAAATTCACTTTTTATAATACATTGTAATCATTAGTTTCATTAATGTTGAATTTTTGCAGGATATGCGGAAAAATGCACTGGCCATCCAGAAGCAAAGCACTGCCCCCCATGTGTTGTCTCATGAGGGTTATGAACATTTAGAAAAGAAGCTGATGGATGAGAAGACAAAGAAAAAACTAGAGGAAGCTGCTAAATTTGGAAGCACTGACATGATCATTGATCATCCATCTCCCATCAGACGACATGTCAAATGGAAGATGGCCCGCACGAAAAAGCTGGCCAGATGACGTCTAAGGCAACAAAGGAAATTACTGATAAGATTGTAAGTACTTTCCAATCAATACTTGCAATTATTTATGTTTATTATGTGATTTAGTAAACCAATAAATGTGTTCTATACATGATTCATTGGAGGAGCAGGCGTCACAGGGTTCATTTGTCGCCCATGGACGTCAAGATGTATTGACTATTGCCATTGGGTGACTAGAACACCCCAGTCGTGTGCATGCTGCTGGAACTGGTGTGACGATCAAGCAATACTTTGGACCGGTTCCAAGGTCCTCTCGCACATCTTCCTCCATGGATCCCTAAGACTTGGAGTAGCTGACTCAACAAATCAGGGACTAGTTGGAGGAGTTGATCACAGAAAAACTGACTTGATAGCTAATGTTATCCTTCAACCATATGCAATCCCAGTTTCAGTTACAGATGCAATCACAGGGACTTGCACTACCTCCTGAGCCTGAGGTTGTTCCTTCATCTGCTCGTGTCAGCACAAAGGAAAGTTGTGTTGATCCCTTAGGGAATGATCCAGACACGGGTGACTTAGACAAATGCGGGTTGTACATCGAAGAACATCCTCCCCGCCTGGTTGCCCTAGGAAGAGTTTATGAGGGATCCACAATCGTTCACAACATCCCTTTGTTGCATGATCAAGTGAAGGTTAGTGTTGAGGACGTTAGAGATGCAGATGCTCCTATTCCTGTACCCACTGAAGAGGTTAATTTAGTGGGAAATGCACTTAACACCTTCCTTGCTTGGTCGACACATCTCGTCAAACGTTTTTCAGAACATGTATTTCAGTGTCATTAAATGCTTAAATTTTCAATTAAATTCTTCACTATAAATAAATTATGTTAATTAACTATGTTGGATAACACATGGAGCTGTGGGACTAGCAAAACCAACAGATAGGCCGGGTCATGAGGTCAATGATCCTCTATATCTGATGACATTGATCATCCCATAGCTTTTTCTAAAGCCATTGCATGTTATGTAGGATGCTACCGTGTTCGGGGTGTTTAATGAAGACTTCCCTTTGTACATAAAACATGAAGATCTATCTAAAATTGCACATGGTGATCAATGTCTCAACATCTTTGTTATACAATTGTGGATTCTGTAAGTCAATTTACGTTATTGTTAATTACCTAAGTTATTGTTTTAAATTCACACATAATTTACTTTGTCTTAACAAAAGTAGGCATATGACTAAGGCAAGTATGCAAGCGGGGAATTCTGATGTGTATGGATTCCTCGAGCCATAGTCCATCCAGAGATTTGGTCAATCACAATTTGAATCAGAAAGTTACATGTAAAACTGGATGCATAATTCAAAATGGGATGTCTACCTAGGAGCCTACCTGCATGGGTAGTTAAATTGAACAAATGAATTTAAATAACGTATAATACTATGATAACCTATATTGGTCTCCACTACAGTGCACATAGGCAAATGGTTGTCATTTTGCCTAAGGAAAATCTTGTCGTCTGGTTTTGTTCATTGCATAATAGGCCTAATTTTGTCATAGTATTACTAAAGTGAGTGATTTAAACAATGCTTCTACGTACTTATATTTTATGTTTGTGTAGACTAATTTGTAGTTAACATTCAATATGTAAATTTCATCATGTATTTAGTGTAATAGACAAAAAGGAAGCACTTAGTGCGAGTATTATGTGATGCACTGGATGTCAACAATAATCTTAGGAAGTTTCAATAATAATTTAGAAACGGTAATTGTTTAATTCAAACAAATTTGATTTTGTTATGTTTGATATTATATTATTAACTTATGTTTTATTTTATTATGCAGTATTTCAATGATGCTAGACCACTGGAACTAGAGAGATTGAAGGCGTTTCGCATCCAGTGGGCAAAGTATTATTTGAAAGTTAGAAATGAAACTTAGGATGTTTAGACAATTTTATAATTTTAGTTTAGACAATTTTTTAATTTTAGTTATTGCTTTACATTTTTTACATTTCATGTCTCCTTTTAACATTAAATATTCTTTTAATTCTTAGTTATTAATAAATTTATCATGTGATTTTTCTGCTAAAAATTGTTTCAAAACAGAATGAAAATTATACATGCTGAGCTGTGTGGTCTGATTTCAACTTTGCAGGTTACTTTTTGGGTTTATTGAAAAAACAAACAGTGTATTAAAAAAAATTCCTAAAAACAACATTGATTTTTTAAAAAATCCCGATGTTAACATATAATAATAACATCGGTTTTTTGAAAAACCGATGTTAACATATAATAACAACATTGGTTTTTTGAAAAATTGATGTTAACGTTGTTAACATCAATTTTTGTAGAAAACCTATGTTAACATTGTTAACATCGGTTTTTTTAGAAAACCGATGTTAACATTTGGAACTTAACATCGATTTTTTTAAAAAAAAAACCGATCTTAACGTGATAACATTGGGAAGTTAACATCGATTTTTTTAGAAAACCGATGTTAACGTTTGGAACTTAACATCAGTTTTGATGAAAAACCGATGTTAATTGGGCAACTTTGGTATGAATATAAATACCTTTTTTTTTAATTCTTATTATATAACATCGATTATTTAAATAACCGATGTTGTCATTTTACGCTAAATCGGTTTTCAAAAACTGATGTTAATGACAATACTTTCAACGTCGGTACTTTCAATAAGTCCTAAATAACCAATGTTAAAAGCTTATTTTCTAGTAGTGATGATGCCCATCTAAAGAAGGCCAAGTTTAATAAAGCACGATTATTGCCAAAATCTGTCATAAAAAACATGATTTTATAGCTTTTAATACCTTAAGTTTTGAAGTGAAGCAATAATCACTGAGCTTCTTGTGGTTCTGAATTATGTGTGGAGATATGCTAGGGAGGTCAACAAAAAAGCTCTGCTAGACTATGGTAGTGGTAGGGTAGATAATGGATTTCAAAACTAAATGGATAAGCAATTTTCATGAAGCTAATGGCAGTTTTCATTTTTCAATGAAATCATAGTCCTTGGCAATTGGTTGGGATGAATTAAACCCTAAACCCTAAACACATTATAATAACATTTTCGATTTTTAATTAAGGGAAAAATAGAAAGAGAAGCATATCGAGAGAAAGAGGACACAACCGAACTTGGGGCAAAGACAAAGTCAGCTACGAGAGCAACGATGAAGGTGGTGGCTGATGTCGAGGTTGTAGTAGCGAAGGTTTAGGCTTGCACGTCATAGGACACAACCAAAACTACATACATTTCAATCCTGTAAATAAATATAAAAAAATCAGATAAAAATAATAAAAAATGGTATTTTGGTTTTAGAAAAATGACCACATAATAAATCTAAAAGAAAATATTCAATAAAAGAACTTTGTATTACTAATCTTAGCACTTGAGTTAGTAGGTGATTCAGCGGTCGACAATTCTTTCAATATGTCTACAATTTGGAGTTTCACTTCATTTTCAAGATTTTGTTTCATTTGTTCTCGGTTAGTTTCAATTAACTCTAGTTGGAATTTTACTTCAATATGAAGTTGGATAATGATATCCTCTTGTTTTTTTTTTGTAATATTTGTCAACTTTTGCACTTCCAACTCCAAATTATTTGCTCGATTTTGTGCATTTTCAAGTTGATTTTGAATATTTTGTTTGTGTGAAAACTTCTTTGTTATTGGTGCACTACCAACACCTAAAGAAAGATTTGACTTTCTTCCTAATACCATGGCAAAATGTTCAACAAGTGGTACAAGAGCTTTTGAAATTTCCTCTTGATATATATCACCCACATTTTCGAAAGCTTCATGTACAATGTGGAAAAAGTATGTATAATTTTCATAATTAAATTAAAATCTCCACATTATTAGTTGACAAATGGAAAGAAAAACATTTCATAAAAATATAACTAGACATGATATCATAATACAATTAATATCTTTAATTCTAATATTAACATCAAGACTTTAAAATGAATTTTTTCTTTACTATGATTTCTTCTCCTTTTGGAATGCACCAAGTTCCATTAGATCTCATGTGTGTGGCCTTCCAAACTTTCACGCCATTCACCAGATATTGAATCTTCTTTCTACTAAAATTAAATATAGTAAAAGAAAAATTAAATAATATAAAAATAATATAATCTAATGCATGATGCCCTTATATAAATTTCACCAAACTTTCATATATCATATAAAAACAATCACAAAATAAAAAATGAGTTATCATTATATAACTTATAAGAAAATGAATATAAAATATTAAAAGATATTACCATTTCAAATACCTTTTGCGTAATTGATTTTGTGCCAATAATTGATTTTATTTCTTGCTTTCTTCGATTAGCGTTGTTTGTCAAGCTTCTTTCATACATCAAAGTATAAATGATTTTATGTTATAAGTACAAACCTATTAAAAAATTCTGTTGAAAATAATAAAATAATTTTACATTAAATTTTGGACCCCTCTATTTGTTTTTAATTAGCCAATTTCAATCTTCTGGAGATATGTATTTTGGTCTACCCTTTTCTTTAAGATAATCTTGATATAAATGATAAAGCTTATTTTTGTATTGAGATTGAATTTGCTTCATTGCATATCCTTTCACTAAACTAAAAGTATCCTTATATCATACCTTTTCATTAGAAAAAGTAAAAATTAAATACTCTCAAGATACAGTATCAAACCAATTTGAAGACATAACTAATATTCAAATATATAAATAAATTTAATATAATTGACATAATTATATACTAACCTTCATATGTCGCCATATTTCATCTACATCATCATTACTAATTTCACTCCAACCATTAACTTGTAAATGAACTTTTTGGAGAATACACACTTATGTCTCATACTTGAAATATTTTGGATGTTTTATGCAAATCTTATAAAATGGTGGAGGAAATTGGATGCCGATACTTTTACCTTTGACCATAAGATTTTCCTTTTTCTTTTGAAATTTTACATTTATTGTATGCTCATGTCCCTTCTTTATGACATGCTTGCCTAAAATAAATAATTTATAACATTTCCAATGATAATTTTTTTTATTAAAGATTATTTTATAAAGGCACCTGCATTTAATTCAACTTGTTCTACATTGGTCAATTGTGAGGCATGAGATGCATTATTAGGTAAAGACTCATTCACTTCTTTATCAAGAGAGTGGTGCATGGATGAATCATTGTAGACTCTTTTAGAATTCAATATCGATGATTTCATCAACTATCAATTACAATGATTAATCATAAAAATAAGAAATAAAATGCAGGTTAAATTTGTGTATAATATAAACTATTATTGTAATAAATCAATTTTTTTCACTCATAAAAGAATAGATCAATTCCTAAACAACATATATACACTTTCCAATTAAAATTAACCAATTCTCCAAATTTAACCTCCTAGCATCAAATGATACACTTACGACACACTTAATCACTAACTAATTTTATTTTTTTAAGCAAAAGTGAATTTTATTGAGAATATATCTTACTCTCCCTCACAAAATCACCCCACAAATTTATTAAGAAAACAATGTATATTAGCATTACTCATCACGGTTGTCATTCTCGTAATTTTCACTTGAAGAATTTGATCCAAGTCCCCTTTCATATTCAGGTGCATAGTCTTCATAATCATCGTTGGCCTTCTTTTTCTCCTTTTTTTTAGCTTTTTGAATTCTATCGTTGAAAATGGTGGCCAATTGGGACAACCCTAAAGCTTCTATTTTTGCTTGATTCTTTGTAATTCTCTACTTTTTAAACCTTCAACCTTTGACGTTATTTTCTCCTTCTTCACGAAAGGTAACTTCTTTATGTGGGTGATTTTTTTGGTTTGGTTTGGATGTACTTAGGTGCAAGATAATAGGTGAGTTTTTTTTATAATTATTTTTTAAACTTTTTAAGAGATCTATGATGGTTTATTAAGAGAGTGGGTGAGAGAAGCTAATTAATAAATGGAGAAGTTATAACTTCCTCCTTTATCTAATTGATTCAAATCATATTTGATGAGCAGATGGAAGAAGCAAAGAATGGGGTCCACGTGATCTTTAAACCAAACAGAATATTTATTCCAACAAACATTCATAAAATTAAATTATTTCATTAATTAACATGGTAGCAATGGTGAATGAAGAATTTTTTTTACCAATGAGCCAAGACATAATTCTAATTTTATAAAAAAAGTTTAAATATGTTTTAGTTCATAATAAATTAGTTAAATTTAATTTTGGATTTCTAATAATTTTTTTCATCGAGTTCCTAATAATACAAAAAATTTATTTTTAGTTATTGTCATTTTATTTTAGTCCTTATAAATTTTTGTTCATTTTCTATTAGTCCTTTTGAAAAATAATAGAAAAATGATCTACATACTATAGAGACAAAAACGAAAAACTAGATATATTAGAAGGATTAAAACATAAAAAGGACAAAAAAAATTAATTTTATTATTTTATTAGGGACCTAACACAAAAAATAATTGTATAAGGAACCAAATATATATATACTACGTGTGTGTATATATACACAATGACATTGAACGCTCAAAGTGCACCAACTTTAAAAATTATCAAAAAATAATCGTAAATTTAGATAATTAAATAAAAAAATAAAACTTGACTTTTAGTCGATTTAAAAGAAAAGATAAATCCATATCATTAAATTTAATGTGATAAGTTACCTTTTAATTTTTCTAAAATATTGATAATTTTATTTTCTTAATCAAGATAACTTTTTCATCACAATTAATTTATTAAATATATATTTTGTCTGACTCTTATTTTATCATGTGTACTACATGAGTCTATTTTAATGTATAAAATTTATAGTTATCATTAAAATATTAAATTGTAATTTGACTAAATAAATATTATATATTAAAAAATATTTTAAAAAGTACAAAAAATCACATTATTTACTTAAAATTTAATTTATATTTTATTTTTGGGTTAACATTTTTTCTTATAACAATTTTGTTAAAATATACACAAGTTTTATTAAAATATATTCTCTATTCATATATGTGCATGAGTGTGCAAATGTTTATTCTCCAACATAATAGATCTTTAGACTTTCCAAAAATTTCAAAGACAACTATTATTCAATAGTATCAAGATATAGTCATAGTAGTAATTAATGTAATCCCTAAGGATTTGTAGCAGCTAATAAAGAGAAAATGACGAAAGAGTTCGACCAACCTGCAGGCTTGGCAATAAAACTCAAAACTCGGTTGATGAAGTTGCCCAAATTATTCGCAACTCACTGTTTAATTTAACTTGCAAGTCACGCCATGTAAATAATGTATCTGATACCTACAACGCATAATCACATTCAAAGATTTAATAAATTGGGAGAGAGTAGAACATCCATTAATGTTTCACACGAGACAAGAAAGGTAAAACAAAATTGATAAAGTATGTTTAAAATATAATTACCTCCGGCCTATTTGTGAGCAAGTTATATCTTCATACTTCATCTTATCTTTCAAATCATTACCAAATACCCTGATACCTTTGCTCCTAGAAAACTTCCCTAAAAGTATTTTTTTAGTAAAATTAAGTTACTACATAATGTTTTACCTCTTTGACTCATTTCATTCCTATATCTATATAGGTGCTTTTTTAGAAGCATAACAAAACTAGCTCTCATTGACCATCTATTGCAAAATAGATAAGGAACTTGCTTCATAATTAAAGTATTTAGTAAGGCTAATATTCTTCATTAAAGTCTAATTTTCACCCGTTCCAAGTAGAGTAGATGGAAACATCATCTGAAGGATAAATTTCATTGGGTTACAAAGAAATTTTAACAGATGAAACTTTTAGCATGACTGAAGAATCACAAATCAGTCATGCTAAAAGTCTCGCGAAGCTGAAAATAGCGAGCGAACACATCAGCACTCAAC
>NW_024464683.1:3907-16655 GCF_000004515.6 Glycine max | reverse complement strand
AATTCACCATCCCTGGATTGGAGATATGTCAAGAAACAAAGCAAGACACCAAAAAAGAAAGAAAGGGGACAAAAAAAGAGAAACATCTTTGGAGATGTACGTATTTACAGAAGCAATTTTGCGAGCTACAAGTCCCACAAGAAAACAAATGAACTCTAAAACGTTGTAACAAGCAAGCACTTGAAACGGAAAACATGCTATGTGACTCAAAATCGCTTCTAGAAAACCAAAGCCAGAAAAAGAACCCTGAAACAAAGAAAGAAACGTGCTTCCCAAACCTACAGAAAAATAAAGCACTCCAACGACACGTGTGGATTCTCTAGTGACTCCTTCACTGAAACGGTGTCCTTTTCCTCCACAACACCCTTAGCCGGAGGAACTCGCCGACTGACCCCTCCAGGCAACCGAAGCTTACTCCGGCCGCCACGCGACGGCGACCTCGACCGATGGGTAGTCCCCTCGCCGGAATGACGGCGGGCATGGTCGGTCTCTCTCCGGCGAACTGACCGTGACCGCGCCGGAATTTCCGGCTTTCTCCCCGGAGATTTGGGCCTCCGGTCTCTGCCACCGATTCTATTGCCGTCGACGGCGTAAGAACGCTTCCGGTTGCGAGTTCCGTTGCTTCTCTTGCTCGTGGCTTCGTCTTCTCGGTTTTCCGTCGTGGTGGTGGCGGTGGTGGAGAGGCTCTCGCCGTTGCTGCATGTTTCCGACACGAGGGACCCTTCCTCTAATTCCAACGCTTTTTTTATGGGCACCTTTGGATGTTGAATTTCGGGCAATTGGGTCTTCGTTTGTGGCATCAAAATTGGAACTTGTTGAGGTTTTGAGATGGGAGTCTCCGAGAGAACCTCTTTCACAGATTCCTCTTCAAGGGGTTGTGAGATTCTGATTCTGCAGTTTTGTTCATGGGATCCGAGGTGGGGTTGTTGGTGTTTGTCGCCATTTTGAGGTGGCTTAGAGTTAGGGGTGCTGAAGCAACAACCCATTTGGATATTGGACCAAGTTGTGAAGAGGTTTCAGGTTATTGTAATGGTATAGTAGTAGTGGTTGGAACAAGACAGCGTTGGATGTTGTTGCATGGCTTTGTTGGGTTTTGAAAATTTTGATGGGAAAGTAAATGAAAAGTCGTTAACGGCTATTGAAATGTAGGGTGGTTTGGAAAGTGAAATGAAGGAAAAGGTTGTTTGAGGAGAATAGGGAAGTGAAGAGTAAAAGGGGCAACACAGAAATAACTAGTGAGGTGAAAATAGATAGATTGTAGTAGGAGTGAGCCTTGAACAAGGAACATGCAGGAGCTTCTTAAGTAGCTTTGATCTTGATCTGGATTAAGGACAAACCAGCATCCAACAATCTTACATTTTTTTAAATTTTTTTTATAAAAACAATCTTACATTCTGTCTATCCCAATAAAAAAGGAAAATTCTTTGTCATAATAAAATGGGATACTTTGTTAGTCCTTAAACTGTGCAAGAAATGGATATAATATGTTTTTCTTCCGGTAAAATACTCTATTTATTTTTATTCTAAAATTATAATGTGTTATTTATTTTTTTTAGAATTAGGGTCAACTAAATTCGAACTTATGTGTATAATGCTTGTCGGGTGAAATCCAAATCTTTTTTCTTTCCCTTTGTCTTTCTCTGTTGGACATTGAATTCATTTTGTGAAACATATTTGTGGGCTATGGCTTGACAATTAAAGTTAGTTTATGGTGCAACTTAATTCATACGACCGTGTTTATATAAAACTCTATTTGTGTGTTGGGTTTATTAAAAGAAAGTGTAGTTTGAAACTTCAAATTGTTTTTGCAATCCTTTAACGGGGAAGACTTCAAATTCCAAATCTTCGAAATGGACGAATGCTATGCGGTTAACAAAAGTGATAAGTAGATTATCAATATGTGAGGCCACTAGTTTTTCAGCAAATCTATTCACGTTAACAAATATTAGTTTTTAACCCGTGTTTACACTCGGTTTGACTTCACGTTAGCTTAAAGAACAAGTCACATTTAAAATTTAAAGGTAAACATAGCCCTGATAAAATTATAACTTTATATGCTATCAAGTTAGGTGTCAACCATATAACATATTTATTTTGGAATTTTGGATGGGTTATTCTTTTGCATAAATCTATATATATTATACATTACTTTTTATATTTTAATATACTCCCTTCTTCTTATTATAATTATTGTCTTAAATTATATCACACATACTAATAAAACTAATAAATGAATGAAAAAAAATGAATTTATAAAATTAACCTAATTATAATTAATTTAATTTAAAATTTTCATATTATTAATATTATAAGAGATATAAATAAAAAAATATAGTTAATATTACATTAAAAAATTAAAATGATAATTATTTTAACATAATTTTTTTTTCTTACACCTCAATTATTATCCAAAATTATTATGGGACGGAGGAAGGATTGAATAATATAGTTTTTAATGCTGTTTTAAATAGTCGAAATTTTAGTACATTTTCTTATATGGTAACACTTATTCTGTGCTAATTTTATTTTTGCGGGCTGAGTAGTGTTTCCTGCATAATTATTGGACACTTTTTGTAATTAAGATTTCACCGTGATAATGTCGTAAATTTTGCCCGTCCCAAACATTCTGAAGTTTTTTATTTTCTTCAGAAAACGGAAAAGATGAATTCAAAAGTGAATTCTGAAATTTAATGGAAGAAACCGAAAAGGATGAATTCAAAAGGCAATTCTAAAAGTTTATGCAAGAAATGGGAAAAGATGATTCAAAAGTGAAACATGCTGGGCAAGGCTGTCAATGTCATGCTAAAGAACGTAAGAAAAAGAAAGATGTACATGTACTCCTTTTGAATTGTCAATTAAGAAATATAGTAATTTGATTTTAAACGAACAAAACGAATAGACAGAGAAAGCTATGAATACGTGAAAAAATTAGGTGGTTATTTGAGTACCATTTTTAAAAGAATGTATTTTTTTATTTTTATCTCCAGTAGTTTTTTTATAATATATTATCCTTAATGATATCCAACATTTTTATAAGTAATTTATAATATTTATATCTGTCATTTAAAATTACTTAGAAACAGTTGATGTAAATGCATTTTATTAAAAGCAGTTTACATCGTCACCTACATGTATTGACTCTATGCTTGAATTATTTTTTTAATAAAGCCTAGTATATATAATCAAATTTTATCCAAAAAAGACAAGAAAATTTTACTAAACTGTCCAAAATAAAATATTCTAGATGTCATTGTGGAAAAATTTGTAGTTTCCCAAACTTGGAATAATTTGTAAATATGTAGAAATTAGAGAGTTGGATAAACGATTGGGAATAGGAGATACATGATCCATATATATCTAAATTTAGTCAGCCTGTAACAAAAACTTCTTACTGAATGTACTTCAAGTTTCAGGGATAACATTCTCTCAATTGTTAAAAAAAAAAAAAAACTTTGATACGATTGAAGTTTCGAGATCTTGCTTTTTTATTCTTGTCAACCTTATCTCTAAAATAAAAATATTTTACAGTGATTCTTGTCATTCTCGTAGGGTTCATTCTATAAAGTGAAAAAAAAGGAGTTAAATAAGATGAAAATTTTAAATTAAAATAAAATATAAAAAAAATGTGAATCTTATCTCAATTTTACACGTACTGATATTTGTGAAAAGGTTAAATATTCACACTCGAGATATTTATGCATTTACTTAATTTCTATCTACACAAAATCAAAATTTGACAAGCCAATTTTAATATGAAAATGATACACTATATTATACTCCCAATTTTGGTCATAAACATTAACCTTTTATAAAATGTCAAATGTATTTTTTGGGTACAATAACCATGACTAAAAAAGTAAGAAAACAATTGTCACTTTAACGTGTCAAGAAGACCTACTACTCAAACAAGCCTTTATAATATTTCATTTAATTAAAAAATAAACATGGTTGTGAAGATCAATAATTAATAAAATTTGAATATCTGTATCGCTAGCTAAAATTATGATCTGATGAAGCTGATTATGAACGAGAACGGAACAAATCTCAGTGGGTACTTTCAACATGAAACAAAGGATCCCCCTGTTCCTTTGATCAACATCAGTTTCTTCAATCAAGACCAGAGCCACACCCAGATTACCCGACCAAGCATTTTACCGCAATATACACGGACAAAGGGAGAACCCCATATAGTACTATGGCAACCGGAGTTATAATGGCACGGTGGGAAAAAAAAAATTGAAGTTGTCACTAATATTTTATTCTGATAAAAAAAACATTGAGTAATCTTTTTTAAAATAATCTTTGAAATTAAAGATAAATTGGAGAGTCGATTAGGTGTGTTAACACAATATAAAAAAATGAAATGCAATGAATTTCCATCAGCAAGGTTCATTCATAGAAAGAAAGAATACAAGAAAGATAACCTTTGAATAATGGTTGAAATATGAACCCTCCTAAACGTTAGTGCAACAAGTGCGTGAGTGAGAAAAAAAACTAGCTACTCTCCCTTGTAACCAACTTATCTCTACAATCCCACTGTTTTCTCCACTTGGTGCTGTTCTTTTTTGTTACTTCCTTGCTTGCTGTTGTTGCTTTGTAAATGCTTGGGCTGACTGAGTCTTCTATATCTTATCCAGAAAATCAAATATTTTATTCTTGATAACTGCTTTCCTTCATTTGTAAGTCTTTTATTTGACCAAGTCTCCTCTTTAAGTGCCATATTTTCTGGCTATATTTTTTCTAATATAAAATTACACCTGAATAAAATGGAGTATTCACGAGTACCAAAGAGACCCCCCAAAACTTGCCATATTTCAACATATTTTATATGCTTGAGGAATGAATTGTAGCCAAAAATGAATTACTCAAAGTATTCCAGCTTTCAATAGTTTTAACTATTAGTCCCCAAAGGATGTTGTGAGACAGACTGTTATGAGGAAGGCAACTCAGCCACTAGACCACGCCAGACACCTGATGGGTTTTGTGCAAATCCATTCTGTTACAAGAATGCTGAGCTGGCAGGGAGGAATTGGCTCATGAAGAATATTCCCCATCATGCAGGACCATGCGCAACACTGCATTGCACATTTCTTTCTTGTTTTATTTCAGATCATTTTCTGTTATTATTGCATTCTAGCACCTTCTATTCTGTATTAGCATTGCTGGTCATGGCCCAATATAAAGGGATGCTTAGTTTGTAATAGGGAGCAGAGAAAAATAATAGAGTTTCCTTCTTCTCGTTCTTTTTTCTTGGGAGGGTCCTAGACCTCGAATGTTAGGAAACATTGAGCTGATTTTCAGTTCATAACACAGACACTAGCCAGTTCTCAAATAAGAGGTAAACACTTATTAACTTTTAATAACTACAGTAACTGGAGTAAGTTAGCACCAGTTTAATAGAGAAAAATGAGTTCATGTAAATGAGAACATATACAATCAACCTTTGAAATTTGCATTTTCTAAATAAATCAACCTATTCACTCATAGGTTGGGGAGGAGGCAGTGAAAAAAATTGCAGACAGCAGCATATGCCCGTTTATAGCTTTTTACTGATATTACACGTGGCATGAGCATCAACAGCAATGTAGTAAGTCTGCACTCCTTACATATAATGCACAATGAAGTGTGTGAATAACAAAAAAGATGGTGGATCAAGAAGAGGTCAGCTTTGAGGGAGAAGCAGCCCGATCTGATTCAATCATGGATTTAATATAGAATTCACCTGCCTTGTATGATGACCTCACCATGGGCCCAGATGCCACATATCGAAAGCCCTACATACAAAGTCGAATTAGTTTGTCATTCATACCACATGATCAAGCTATAATTAAATACTGCATGCAGCTTTTATAGTATTACAGTTTTTCCACAAATCATCATGATGCTGGATGCAACAATTAAAAGGAGAGAAATGAGTCATGATTACACTCGCTTGGTGATGTATCCAATGCCAGATGCATTGCTAGATAAAGATTGCTATTGGCAGGGGCCACTGGGGTGTGCTAACTCCTAAGAATAAATAAGGGAATGGCAAGTCTGAATTTACCATGGATAGCAAGATTGAGATTATTTCACAAAAAGCTGAATATGCAAAAATGATAATGGAAATGATTCTATTTACCCCAAAGGAAATCGAGGAAATAGGATAACTAATCTTAAGATATAATATCTAAGGTACTCTAAAATATGCTAATATAAAATATTGACGGTATGAGATATTCATCATATATTCTGACAATTACTTTCGTAACCAATTAATTATGAGAAATAACTGCTTTATATTTCAACAACTCCCACAAAGTCACAACAGAATGGTTTTTTCTCCAAAATAAGTTAATTCAAACACACGAACAAAAGACTTACCATTTCCATGCCAAGTTTCTGATACTTATCAAAGGCCTCTGGTGTAACATATTCAGATACCGGCATATGGCGCTTTGAAGGTCTCATATACTGACCAAATGTCATCACGTCAACACCAGCTGCTCTCACCTTCTCCATTGTCTTCACAACCTGATCAGGTGTTTCCCCACAACCTAACATTATTGAAGTCTTAGTAAGTGTTCCAGCAGGAGCATTTTCCTTGGCCATCATTAGAACATCTAATGACTGCTTAAAATTAGCACGATGATCCCGTACAACACTCTGAAGCTCTTCAACTGTCTCAATGTTGTGTGCAAAGACATCTAATCCTGATTTGGCAACCTTCTCTACACAGTCAGCATCTCCTCGAAAATCTGGAACTGTAAAAACAAAAATAGTGCAACAATCATCACAGGAAGAAATTTTTTAAGCTGTATTTGAAAAGGTTTTGAATTAAGCATACTAGCATAGTTCCCTAGATAATAATTCATCTCAACAAACATATACTCCATGCTCTACTGAAACCTAAAACAAAAAATATGTAAATACAAAATCAAACCAAATTTATTCTCCATGCTCTATCAACAAGATCTCTTTTAATTCTATTAAAAGTCATACAATTAAAATAACCCAGCTCAATATTAAAACTATGAGTATGGAATTCATCAACAGAAACTGCATAGGGAATTAGTACTATAGGTAGCACCTAATTCACCTCGCAACCTACAGTTGAAAAAACTAACAATAGATGGTCCATCCTTTCATATTCATTATCCACTAACTATAACTGCAAACCATGTAGATGCTCAATTTTTCAAATAGAGCTACATTCCCACGTATCAGGATTAGACTTGGTTGTTTCCTATTTGATAGAACTAGTTCATGCAAATATTCAAATGCATACCTAAGGCTTCTATCAGCATATTAGGCTTCAGTGCCTTCAGCTTCTGCACTGTTTCGGTAAAATGACCACTCCCTTGATCAGGCAAATCATCACGGTCAACACTCGTTATAACCACATAATCCAGACCCCAAGATGCAATTGCTTCAGCCACATTGGTGGGCTCATCAGGGTCAGGTGGTGGAGGAGTCCTTGACGTCTTAACATTACAAAATCTGAAAATTGACATAAAATAATTAAATGGAAGTGAACTAGTGAAAAACTATTCCAGGCACAACTATAAGTCAATAACAGGTCTTGGGTAATTACACTAACCTCCCTTGAAGTTAGTTCTTATTACATCCAATACTTCTTTGGGAAATTACACCTACCTTCCTTACCTTAGTTATTTACAAAGAGAAATGGTGTAGAAATTATACATAAAGTAGGCAGGGAGGGGGCAATTTCTCAAATAAAAAGAGTAGGCATTGGAAAAGTACACAAAGTTATGGCTGCGTGTGTAATTTTCCAAACAAAAAGGATTCAAAGTGTAACAAGCGGTATCCTTAAGATTAGTCAGTGTGTTTTAAATTACATAAGGCGGTACAGTTTCAAAATCAGACAGAAGCATTATTTTCCTTTTAATTAACATAACAATTTGATCATAACTACAAACTAGCAACCAGATAAAAGGGGATTTGGCTCCTCTAAAGTGAGAGAAGTACACTTTAGAAGATAAAGTATAATTATAGTTGTTGATAAGAGAATTAAAGTTAACATTTTAACAACTTAAAAGTTAGTTATACATCCAAATCTAAATTCTAAGATGGTATCAATGCCCATTGTCAAACCACTCGCATCAGTCTTTCAAACTGCACGCTCTAGATATCCAATCTGACTAACTTCATGCTCGAGATATCCAGTCTTACAAACTTCATACTTGAGATTGACGTGAAGGAAATGTGTTCGAGATCCTACATTAACTAACAATATGACTAAAATAATGTATATTAGTGGAGGGACAACACCACGCCATGAGCTAGCTCTCAAGGTTGAGTTACCCAAATTCTAAGATATACATGTATTTTATTATAATCTGGGCCAACTATACCTACATTTGAAGAAATTAAATCCGATGAAAAGTACCACTCCACTCACCTCAACTCGTCACTCCATACTTTAGAGTAGCATCATTCATTATACTGAGCCCGTAAACAACTCAATCTCCAAAACATGAGCACAGCATTCCAGCATTCCCTAGAATTTACACAGCATGTGCATAGAATTACTCCATATCATTTCTGCTATTCCACTCGCGAGTCGTACCTGCTCTATTTATCTATCAAACCGACACACCAACGGTTACTTACTACTCTACCTAATTATCCAATTCAACACCACCATTTCCTCAAAGCCACCTTCTAAACACAAATAAGTGAATGACCAACGCCAAATGCCCCAATTACAAAAAAAAATAAAACGAAATGATCGGATTATAACCTGCAACCTCGAGTACAAGTGTCGCCGAGAATCATGATAGTGGCGGTGGCAGTGCCGGTCTCGCCTCCGGACCAGCACTCCCCCAAATTAGGGCACCGAGCCTCCTCGCAAACCGTGTGAAGCTTCAATTCACGGAGCTTCTTCTTGATCTGCACGTACTTCTCGCCGCCGGGAACGGCCTCCTTCATCCACTTCGGCTTCGGAAGCGGCTTCTTCTTAGTCCCGACCTCCACCGAGTACGCGCTCTCCGATTTTAACGCGAGGAAGTCCGACAGCGACGGCGACTCCTCCGCCAGCCGCGCCCGGAGCCCCGCCAGAGTCTGCGGGAACTGCAACGGCGCAGCCGGCGGCGTGGTCGTCGAAGATGAACAGAAGAGTCTCGCTGCGCATTTGATGTTTCCGGCGACGCTTCTGACCCGTGAATGCATCACCATCTCTCTCTCTCTCTCTCTCTCTTACGGACAATCACAGATCGCGTAACGGAGATAGAGAAAAACATAAGGATGAAGATGCACGCGACACGCAACGCCCACACCAACCACCCTCAATATGGGCCTGAGCGTTGCTTCAAACAAGTTGGCCCAAATATTTTAAACCGAGCCTATATTATAATTACGGCCCATTTTTCCTGAATATGTTTATGGACGGTAACTTTTTTTTTTTTTTCATCAAACGGTAGTTATTAGTTTATTAATAAATATTAGTTGTTAATTGTTAATTTTATTAGTAGAGAGATTTGAATATACTACTTTACTCCTCTTCTTCGCCAACCTAAAATCTTCTGAACCGTGGACTTGTAAGTTCAAAGTGCATAAAGGGGATAAAAACATCATTAATATACAAGTTTACAACATAAAATAAAAAAAATTAAACTATCGTTATCATTGATTCATTGTATTTTAAAAAAGTTTAAAAAGATTTTACATAAAAATGAATAAATTCAAACTCTTTCCTTTCACACTACGTAAAGTATACGCACTCATCTCTACAAAAATTTCATTAGCTAAGACGACAATGAGTTATTGTTATTAATTATTGTTAATGTTATTGCATTTCATTTGAAAAATGAGCTATGTTTTGTTTTTATTCAAAATAAAATCCAGGGCAGCATAAACAGTCTCGATCAAATAGCTGTAATGAGTTGATTATTGTTTAAGTCTATGTGTTAGGGTCTTTCAACTGTTGCAAACTATTATTTCTAATAGGCTTGGACTTGGTTAAGAAAATGGCAAGAAAGGGACATAAAACATGCAAATGCAATACTGCTGGCGCTCTACACAAACCAACGTTAATTGATATCTATCTACCCCACGTTCTCTAAAGTTTAAATCGCCATTCTAAGCATAACAATGGCAACCTTTAGATTTTACTTACACTACTAAATGTTTTCGCGTATAATTGTCTACACTTTTTAAAAGTGAATATTATCACAATTATGGGGAAAAAATGTTTAATCCTAAAATAATTGAATGGATGGAACTGAGGCAGAGGCACACATCTGCGTCACAGCCAACACGATGGCTTTGGTTGTCAAAGTGGGATTTGGGCTTTTCCGTCATTCATCGGAATTCGGATACCAAAAGGGTCGAAAATGAAAAATCTTTGATAAACATCCCTATGTTATCCTACACTCGGAAGAGAACGAAAAAAGAAAAAAAAATAATATGCATATAGTATTTATAATATGATAGGAAGAATGAGATAGAAAAAAATAAGAGGCGTTGATATAGTGTATAAAATAAAGAGTGGTTTACTCATCGAAAATATTCGCTTTTTAAGGTTCCTTTAATCCATTTTTCCAATTGCTTTGCTCATAAAGAATGCAAATGTGTTATGTTTTTTTTTTTATTCATAAGAATCCAAAACAGACACTATGAAACTCACTTATTCTATTCAACCAACTGAATTAGAATTAGATGTTCTCTATGAATATGTTGTGTTTTATGTTTACATATGTGTCTTTTCTTAAATAATTTAATTTTTTTTTCAAAATTCTTAACTCAGTGTGCAAATTCTTATTAATTAATTTATAAGTAATAGTTTTAATTTTTTTGTCAAGAGTGGTTAATGGGAGAAAGAAAAGGTCATCAAGTGGTTCTGGTTGATGAAACTGTTGATAATTGTGTAATGCTAACTCTTGTTAAGCCTGCAACGATTGAAAAATAATTTCAAACTGTGACTGTGTAAAGTGCTTTTCCATGGTAAAGAGATGATTAAAAAAAATAGGTATCAATTGGAAGTGTCAGTTCTTCCAAGTTGATTCTTTTTGCAAAAGGTTTGAAATCCTTCATTTATTTGTGAAGGAAGAATTCGTGAAATTTGTCCAACAAAATCTATTTGAGAAGTCATATTGGGAACCCATTTTGAAATACATCAAACGTGAATGACAATTTTGTTTGTTTTAAATCCAGCACACCTTGTTTTAAATCCCCAAAATTATATCCAATTGAATCATAGCTTCGGAAAAACTCCTAGATTGTTCGATTATTTTCCCTATTTTGACGATATGAAAATTCTTAGAATTTGGATTGTTGAATATGTAGTAATTGAGGGGGAGTTGGGCTCCTGATAATGCTTAATTGCAAATGATCAGTTCTAATATATAAAATGAACTCAGAAATATTGTGTTTTGTTTTTGGCCAATGGCTTCAAATGAAATCTATCTGGAAATATTTTTTTCTTTATGTGAGCTCTGGTCCCAAAAGTTATGGTTCCATGTGAACTGCATTCCAAAATTTAGTTTTGAAAGTGTAGTACTGGTCTAGTGGGTTTGAGTTTTCTTTTAAGAAGTGTCCATATGTTTCCACAATTTTGAAAGCTTATGGTTTTGGTTTGGAAGATGAAGACATGGAAGAGTATTTTTACCTCTAGGAGTATAATTTGTCTAACAACATTTATATGATCATTAATTTGTCCAAATTTTTTATACCCCAAACACAAAATGTAATTTTCAAATCAAATCAATCTTCCGTTTTTTTTTAATTAGCACTTTTTGTTTCCTGATAAATAAATAAAAAACACTCTCTTGTTTTATATGCTGCGTATTTGTTAGCCACACAATTTTGTACCAGCGTTTAACAATTTATCTGAAATGGGACTAAAGAAGTTCTCTATACGTTTCTATACCAGAAAAAAAAAAAGTTTCAATAGTCAATTTCAATGAATTACGCATAAATATAGAAAATAAAATGATTTATTTATCTGATATCTTTCCCTGGCATTGAAAATACTATAGGATAGTGTGCATCGCAGAGATTCGTTATGATGAATGACAGCTATGGTTGAGATGGATAAAAACACGAACCCAGCTTTTCGACATGCATTTTTTCCCGTTTCGATGCTTCGTTTTTCTTTTTTCATACCATAACCATAATGTTCCCTCTTACCCTTGAAAGCTACCAAACTAATTTCCTTTTTTCTTTAAACGGTCACTGCAATTTGTATCATATATATATATATATATATATATATATATATATATATATATATATATATATATATATATATATATAGTACTATTTTATTATTTTTCTTCGTTGTAATTTATGTAGTTTTTCTTTTGTTTACTGCCTGCATGAACATGTAAAACATTTTTCAAATGTAGATTTTTTTAGAAAAGGAATTTATTCTTCTCATGTAGTATTGATGTGGAAACTCTATGCTAATACTTATTGTTTTATTTCAGATCATTTTCTCAAGATATTAACTATTGACTGTTAACTTTTGAGCAAGAAACAAATGACATGGCAAGATAATGGGATAATTTTATAAATCTATTTTTCTATTCACAAGTAAATTAAAATGCCTACAAATACAATCAATATTTTGATTAGTAGTAGTATTAATGTAATTGTTTGTTGTGTATCAAGATTAACGAAATCATTGTGCAAGTTTCATTACATTTTTATTGTAATCTAAAATACCTACAAGTCTATTTTCTAATAAATGTTATTCCCTTATTTCTTTTACGATAACATGGTGAAAAAATTATGAAAACATATAAAT
>NW_024464683.1:0-3346 GCF_000004515.6 Glycine max | reverse complement strand
AAAAGAACTTTGTTAGTCTAGTAGGAAATCTGTTAACTAGGGGTTTGCTTCATGTGTTTAGACCTGTGACTTGATCCTATATGAAGGTTCATAATAGAGACCAAGACGGGTATTGGGGGAAATTATTATTATAAGGATTTCATGATGAATAGTATTTGAGATTAGTTTTCACCCAAGTCAAATGACGTCATATGATCCATATTGCCTTGCCAGTCTCACCTAGTGAGATAAAGATATTGTTGTTATTGTTGATCTCTTCTATTAGTAACTTGGCTGGTGGATTAAAGGATCTAATGATCTGTTAGTGTAATTGTTATGGTTTAAGGACTAATTTAAACAATTTTAGAGGTCTTGATGGCATTTTGCAAATGGGTCTAAGTTTAAGGGCTTTATGTACAATTTCCCTAAATAACACATTTTGCTTTCTATTTCCTCCTTTTCATTTGCACGTGATGTTTGAAAGGCACTAACATACTAGTATTTTCTAGATTTTTTTTCTTAGAAAAGAAAACAAGACTTATCTTGTTAGTAGTGATGTGTGGAAATTCGCTTCAACAAGTTGTGTGGTCCTCTCCTACCCAAAACACCTTAAAAATGCATATTTATCTTACTGTGCAGAGGCAACCAAGAGTGAATCGAATCTGTGCAATGTCTTTGCAAGTATGTCCTGCTATGAATTTAAAGTCAGGCCAACATATTGAGAGTGCTTGCCACATCCCCGATGCTCGTAGTGATTACAGGTGTTTGACTGATGAAGATTGTGGAGTTGATGCCACAACATGCAGACCAAGATCATGTAGCATTGCTGGTTATTGTGGGTTATGGCTCATCATATGATACCATGTTTACAGGAAAATTTTTAGGAACAGAAAATATAAGTGAAAATTACATTATACAAAAAATAAGATGCTATCCCAGCTTTGTCAACCATTAATTAGCACCCATCTAATGTCACAGGATTCGAGCAAATTGGTAGGGTACACATTTGACAAGTTTTGTTTAGAAGGTATTAGTTTTTATTCCGAGGCATGCTTTGACAAAAGTAAAGATGGGAGAAACACAAGTTCATTGTATTTTGCCATTACACATGCCTTAATTTGATACATTGAAAATTTGTATTTTTTTTCTCATGCAGCTCTTATCCTTTCCATTTTAGACCAACTAAGCAACTAAGTTTATCTTGGTAAAAAAAAAGAATAAATTTGAATTAAACGACAAAATCATATATATATATATATATATATATATATATATATATATATATATATATATATATAAAAGGAGAGATCAAATTACACTGATGTAACATTGACAACTATTACACTGTTTTTTATAACTTGATATAGAATGTGATTGTTAAATTTTATCAAAATTAGACAAGAATAAGAAGATAATTAAATGATTTATAGTTTAGTATTTTTAAAATGTTTATATTATGTTGATTTTAATTTATATAAATGAAGTAACAAATAATTTTGAATTAATATGAAATTTTGTATATGTGATCTATGTGAAAAGAATTTTCAATCAAAAACATTATTCAATTAAAAGTTATAGAATGATGTAATAGTTATCAAAGTTACCAATGTAAACTAATCCCTTATACACATGTATAAAAGAATATTTGATTCTATGGGGTGATGTCATGCGACAATCTCATATTCATTCTCTCCAAATAATCCAATTAAATAATATAAATTTTATTTTATTTGATTAAATTGATTTGATCATTTCATTAAATCTTAAATAAATTGATATAATAAATATATTAATTGATTGATTGGTTCAAAAATATATATTCAATATATTTTTTATTAAATAATATTTATATTATATATTATATATGTGTCAGTGAATGAAAATTTTGTATTGTTATATCTTTCCACTTTTTTTGACACACTTTATTTCCTCTCATTCTCATTTCTTATTTGATTACAAATTTTTTCATTTTATTGTCTCTTGACTTTTTTTTTCCTCTAAGTTTTGATTTTTTTACTTCTATAAAACTAGTTTTTTTTTCCTGTAGAATTATTTCTTCTATATATAGTCGTATGATCATGCAATTGACATGTTTTTCCATTTAAATGACTAAATGAAACTTTTTTTAAAAAGACAGTTAAAAGGATTTACCTAGGACAACACCCCAATAAAAAAATATATTTAAATAGAATAATTAAAATATATTAAAAATTCAAAAAATACTCATAAATGATAAAAGTGAATTTAATACCTGTCAATCACACTAAGCTAGTAAGTTTAAAAAGAAAATGAGTTTAAATTGAATGTCAAGTAATGTGTAATATGTGTACATGCCATATTAAAGAGATCTAGTTTAATTGGTTGAGTAATGTATGTGAGTAGTTAAATTTTTTGATATTTGAATTTGTTTCTTATGGATAAAAAAACATGTGTGTATGACATAATGTATTTTTTTATTAAAGTTGAAAGAGCCCAAAAGTAATTTTATTGTGCAAGTAACAATTTTTTTTCTTTCTTTATTTGATGCATTGGAATTTATAAAAAATGCTTTTTAAATTTTAATTCAAACATAACATTACATTTTTAAAACTTTATTGTAGTCAACAAAATTTTTTAAAAAATGATCAAAAAATGTCTCTGAACATAAAACAAACAGCATATTAACATAGAGTAAGAAATTGGAATTGTTCTAACTTTATAATATAACTTACAAATCTTATTTAATGATTCAAGTTTTATAGATGAAAAAATATGATTAAGACAAGAGATTCACTAAAAGTGATTGATTAATCAAGTTTTTTGACATAAATTAATCATCAATAAATTATTGAATGTCATACAACATAGTGACTACTGATCCTTACTATTGTCATCCAAGGATTTCGTTTTTGTGAGTGTTGCAATACTTTTGTGTGATGATTTTTCAAGTTTGTTGAAAATATTATTAATAAATATTCTAACTATTTAATCTTTTCAACTACAAAAATGTAAATTATGAATTTAAGTGAGTATTTAGTACTCCATAGAGTATAGATGAACATAAAACCCTAAATTCATACAAGTATAAAGTACAATTTAACATATACAAGCAAAAATTGCATAGAGATACACCATGTAAGAAAAACCGTTAGATATTATAATTTTTAAATGAATGGTTGAGATTGAAAGGGTAAATATATAAATAAAATTTTCTCCCACCCAATCCCTCTCTCGCCTCCCTTTCCCATTCAACCCTAGTTTCTCACTCTTTACCGTCACCGAGATCTAGCCAACACTCCTCTTCTAGAGGGGGTGGGGGAAAAAGGGATCGAGTAGGAGATCTCCTTCCCTCACTCCCTCCCCTATCCAACCAACGCTCCCCTTCTTC
>NC_038248.2:41211791-41213382 GCF_000004515.6 Glycine max | reverse complement strand
TCACTTTTTTTTTGTTTTGATTTTAGTTCCTATAATTTGTGTTTTTTATAGTCCCTTTAAATTTATGATTATATGACACTCTCTCTTGACACAGGGAATGTAGTCATTAGGTGATGATGTCATTATTCCATTTGCTATGTCATCTTAATGGAGATGGAAAACAAGAACGAAAAGCAAAAAAATAATAATTTGTATAGACTAAAATGAAAAATAATAAAATTTACAAGGACGAAAAATAAAATAATACTAATTTGCAAGGTCAAAAAATATATTTAAGCTTAAAATAAATTTAGAGTTTTTTTGAATTCTCTATAGCCAAAATATATATACAATGAGATACCATGCTACTCTAAAAGTGTTACTCCTTATTTTCACTATTTTTTTTTTAGAAATATAATGATTAAGATTATAAATTATAAAAACCATAAATTTCACACAAAGCCTCAACCACTATGGCTCTTAGGTACCTGCTGAACAGTTATAATTTTAAGTTCTAATTTAAGTCTAAAATGAAGGCAAGTGGAATAAAAGGTGTAGAACATATTAAAATCATAAAATCCAAACTGTAAAACTTAAAACATAAAAGCTTAAGGTTGTTCAAAAGATCATATACATGGCTATAAGCACGGGTAGATCCATGTTCACAGCAGTGGTGCAATTGCCCCCACAAGAAAAAAAAAATATATATGTACTTTAATATTTTTAAGAAATTTTATTTTTCCCCGCATAAAATAAATGTATTGTTTCATAAGATAAATTTTTTTGAATGAATTAATATAAATAATTATAAGAGATAAAAGAGAATAAATTAATACTAATTTTATTACTTTATCTTTCTAATTTTAAATGATATTGAAAATGAAAAAAATTATACATCTTTAAAATATCAAAATATGCATAGGACCATTACAATTTGTAGAAGCTTAACTATTTTTTTTGGAACATTATGTATTTTGTGATGGATATGGATATGACTCTAGCAGTCTAGACACAAGAGAAGAGGACCGGAACTATAAGTACTATCGTCGGATTCAGAAACAGGAAGTAAAGGAAGCGTTGAAAAGAATGAGTAATGGTAAGGCGGTGGGGCCAGACAACATACCTATTGAAGTGTAGAAAACTCTTGGAGATAGAGGTCTTGAGTGGCTCACCGAACTCTTTAACGAAATTATGAGGTCAAAACGCATGCCGGAGGAATGGAGGAGAAGCACGTTAGTGCCAATCTATAAGAACAAGGGGGATATACAAAATTGTGCAAATTATAGGGGAATCAAGCTCATGAGTCATACCATGAAATTATGGGAAAGAGTGATCGAACGGAGATTAAGAAAGGAGACTCAAGTTACTGAGAATCAATTTGGTTTCATGCCGGGAAGGTCGACCATGGAAGCGATTTATTTATTACGGCGGGTGATGGAGCAATATCGCATGGCCCAACAAGACTTGCACTTGATTTTTATTGACTTGGAGAAAGCGTATGATAGAGTGCCTAGAGAGATTTTGTGGAAAGCTCTAGAGAAGAAAGGGGTTAGGGTTGCATATATTCGAGCTATCCAAGATATGTATGATAGGGTATCGACTAGTGTTAGGA
>NC_038248.2:41138682-41211691 GCF_000004515.6 Glycine max | reverse complement strand
TGGTAAGGGAGGCGCACGACTGCGATGTCTTCCCACTAATCATGAAATCTCTAAAAGATTCAGTAAACAAATTATGCCCTAAAATATTTTAACTAGCATCGTCACTATGACCACTATAATTATCATTGTCGCCATGGTGATAGTAATAACGACGACAATAACAATTATGATGATAAAAGTGGTGGCAATCATGATGATAATGATGAGTTAACAATAGTTGAGATATTTTATTTGAATCTTTTATGGATTTGATAATTATATTAGATTTTAATTTAAATTTTTACATATTTTAATGTTAACCATCTATTATTTTTAATCTTAATATAATAATTGTTCTTATATAAGAAAATATTCTTACAAAAATCATATTTTATATATATATATATATATATATATATATATATATATAAATTTTTAGATATTATAGTTGTAACCATTTATTATTTTTAATCTTAATATAATTGATTGTTATTAATTATTCTCATAAAAATATTCTTATACGAGTGGTAAGATAACAATCAAACATAAACATAAGTGTAAGGAAAAGATCCCCAAGTTACTATAGGGAGCTGCCTCTATTTTAATTATTGAATCTTCACACACCCTTGTTTATTTTCCTCATCATTTAAATTCTCGTTTGATTTGCACTCAATTCCTACTCAAACCTCCCTATTTTTTATTTATTATTGTTGTTCTAATATCAATAAAAAAATGTAAATTTTACCAATTCTTGTATATTCGACTTTACTATCTATTTTATTCTAAAATATTTTCTAAAAAAGAATAATAAGTGTATAACGTTAACGCATGATTTGACCTTGCAAATTTTGTTTCATGCTATACTCATTCAGAGTAACAGTGTATTTTGGAAAATAATATTGAGTATTGATTCCTCCCTAGTTGTCGGAGTACTCATTCGGAGTAACAGTATATTTTGGAAAATTCTTGACTAACTTGGCTTTCGTCCAATATATTTTTAGTCCAAGACAATATTTTGGCTTACATGGTAACCGACATGATGAATACTAATTTCTCCGAAAGATTTGAGAACTTCAGACACTGAAGTCTTACATTTTTGGTTTTCCCATAATGGAAGAAGAAAACCCATTATTCTAACCTTGAAATTTTGAGATTGGATTGATTTGTTTTCAAAGTCATTGCCCATTCACACGCTACATGCATTAGCTCTGGGAGTTGACATTCGAACTTTATACAAAGTCAATTATTTGTGATGATCTCATAACAATTAAACGTTCCTATGCAAAGACCGAAACCTAGATATACACACATAAAAGTAATAAAGGGGTGTACGAAAAGTCGACATACTTTTTAGTCTTAACGACCTTAAATTTGTCGACGTGTGTAATCTACAACCAAATTTGAAGATTGCTTTCAATCGATTTGAAAGGCCAATTAGTGTGCTGTAGCACTATCTAGGCTTATCACAATCGTTTTCAACTGAAGTCTTTCGCACACTGAAGCCTCATGTTTGAAGCTCAATTGTTGTAAAGCTACAAATTAATAATAAAAATTAGAAGTAACATTCGGAACTGATATATTAATAGCTTATTTGCTTTATGTTTTTTATATAATTTTTTTCTTTTTAAGCAGAGTTATTAAGAATGTCTTCAACTATATATAATTTAATTAGATTAGTTCAATTTTAGGGGATACTGTTTGTTTTATGTTACGAGTCAACTCTTCACATCTTGAAATTATTTTGAACACGCGTTCTTGTTTTTTTTTTCTTTGAGAGAACACACAGGCTATATATGTTTGGAGACTTGGAGTGTCGCATTTACAGCTTATGTTTCCAGAAGGATCCAATAACCATCGGCAAAAGACTTCCTTGATATCCTTTTGGAAACTCGATTTTGAGGAGGAACCCTGAACGGAAACTCAACCATGCACACACATTCTTCTCTTTAGTGTACCTAAACTTATTTAACTATTCACTCAAAAAATAATTTTATCAAAACTTTTAGATTTCTTTGAATACTATAGCAATTAATTAATTAAATATTGATATGTTTGAAATGGTTTAGGGTTTTACCCTTACGCACAAAGAATTGTAAGAACACAACAAAGATTACACTGTAAGAAAAATAATAACAAATACAAGAATTTAACGTAATTGACACTTCTTACTTACGTTCACGAAATCGTCTCAAAAGTATTTTTCTATCAAAAAAATGATTATAAGATTGTAACTCACCATAAATAGTGTATCACTCTACAAACCCGAGTATCTCACTTAATGGTTACAAGAAATGATAATACTCTTACACAAATACATTTTTTTCTCAATAAAGTGACTTTGTTTCAATCTCTCTTCTCACACACTCTCTTTTCATGTATTTTTTCTGCACGAATTATCTTCTCTATTTATAATAAAGATTGTTACCAGTTATAATAAATAAGTTCTCTTAAAAATTGAAACAAAAATAACTTCCAATCTATCCATTCAAATAAGTTTCATCTAGTAAAATATAATTTTTCATTTTGCATTTAAATCACCTAAATCTTAGTAATAAAAATTCAATTTTCACTATGCATTAAATACATCTTATTTTTTAGCTTGAAACTCAATAAAAATAGGTATGTGATCATACTTTATAAATGTTCAATCTAAACTAACAAATGGCTTGATCGAAGTGAATGAGACAGGGGTTTGACCAAAGTAATGGTGGGTTTTGATATGTCTTAACTCCTCTAAATTGCACAATGCGAGCAATGGTGGATATACCTAAAAAGGTATTTTGACATTTAAGTTTGTAAAAATCTCACACAAAAGTTGTGTAATAAATTCGTACCTTTTATAGTGACGTTTTTATAGGTGTTAGATTTGAGTTTTGTTAAATATGTGGTATGGAGTACTACATTCACTACATTGATGTGTATTCTTGTGACTTTATTAGTGCCAAAAGTTGACATTAATCAACTTTCGTATGTGCCTTGAAGCTTAACAACAATGCAGGGCAAACAAAGTTTAAGCCCGATCTATAACATATTGATTTTAATCTATCTAACTTTAACACAAATAAGCTTGTTTAAGTATACAATTTGATATGGAACTAAATTCTAAAACACCAAGAACGAAGTAGAAACACACTGTTTTCAATTTATTATATTGAAATTAATTTTCATAAAAATAAATTAGAAATATAAGAATAATTTACCAGTGATTAAACAATATACAACTTTAACAAGGAATGCAGACTCCTTTCTTTTCACTCACTTAAAATTAATTTTTCAGGGAAGTCCACAAATATTTCTAAACAAAAATAAAGGAAAAGAGACCGTCTAACTAATACCATGGATTTCTTTTTTATATTTTATCCTTCAAAAAAATAATCCAGCGCTGATATACAAACTTTTGATAGCCAACATATTTTTTTAAAAAAGAAAAAAAAAATGCCTGAGTATTGGCACCTGATTACCCTACGTGTAAGGTACAAAATCATGAATTGGGATACACCAAAAAGCATAAACTTTGCTTTCTTGTTTCTTCCCTTATTCCCTAAAAGAAAAGAAAACAGCCCCACTACGCATTTTGCATCTACCACTATGCATATTTTAGCTATCACTTTTCATTTCTCATATAGTCTTCAATAAAATGAAGATATTAAAGATATGATTAGGTTTGCAAATGAAAAGTAGAATTTTTGTTGATTGGGTAATTGGAACCTATACCTCTCTTTCACAATCATATTACAGAATCAGATAACTCCACCTTTGTGAAATTCGATTGGTAGCATGCGAATAAGCCACCCTATGAGATCAAGGAATATTATTAAAGATATAAAATAAATCACCATTCATTATTCTATAGTCAGAGATAAACATCACATATAAATTAGAAAAAAAAATTATACTAACAAATGTAAAATACAATCCGTCAATCATAATTTATGTATTATTAACTTTTAAAATAATTATCTTAAAATAATTTAAATAATTATTTATTATTAGATGATAATGTAAAATTGTTTTATAATATTAATACATAGATATTAAACTTTATATAAATAATCACTTTTTCCTCTACTTTGACCTTTAATTTGTTTTCTATAATTAATAATTAATTTGTTGTTATCCTTAACAAGAGGCATGCCCTAATCCGTTAAGATTTCTCCACCTTTTCATTGTCTCGTGCGCATGATGTGTCCTCCTTGTGGAAAAGGATATTAATTAAAGTGAAAAGGGTTGAATATGTTAGGTAGCACGTATCCAATTGTAGAGACAAACACATTAACAAACGGAGTAAGGAACTGTAATCTTAATTAATATCTGAGGGGTTTTTTTATACAATATCTGAGGGTTTAATCGTCATAAAAAAAGTTCCCAGCTAAAAGAAAAACAAGTACATTTGCTTTGCATATAAAAAAAAAAGGCTCATTTTACATATGTATTTATTTAATAAATCTTATTAATAAGAATTTATTCAGAAATTTTTTATAGTAAGAATTATACTTAAAATGAGCTAAAATTTTATAGAAAAAGTCATTAACTAGCTAGTTTTATAAATATAGTGAATTCATTTAAATGTATCATAATATATATATATATATATATATATATATATATATATATATATATATATATATATATATATATATATAGTTAGTTAGTTAGTTATTATAAGTAGGAGCATAGTACAGTATTGAACCAGATAATTTGATTAAATAATTCTATTTTTATATTTTATATTACACTTTTTTGTTTTTATTTTTCTCTTTTTTTATCAAAGTATTTATTATATCTCTCACTTTTTTTCTTTTATTATTCTCTTGTTTTTTTCTCTTTTATTTACTATTTCACACCATTTCAATAATTATTTTAATAAGAAATTAACAATGTCGTCCGTGACATTTCAGAGAACATGCTGCAGTAGAGTTCTCAGCAGTACGTATGTACTCTTTAATATTGGAATGCTGAGATGTAGCACATCAATCTATTATTGATCAGATCCCATTCCCATTATTGGAGTATAGAAACCATGGGTTTCAAGTGATTTCATTTGAAATATCATATTATTAATGAGTTTGTTATGTCAATTTATGATATGACATTACCAAGCGTTGTTTACTGATGTAGTTTGTCCTTTCAGTGGATTTAAGAATAAGTAAGAATTGTGGAGTGATAAGAATCTGCAATATTAAAAATTAGAAGAAGAAAAAAGGAATCTGGAACACATGCAGGCATAAAAAAAATATTTAGCACTCGACCCCATTACTGCGAAAAGAGAAGTCATATTTTTAAATGTGTTTTTTCTGATTCCTGATCGATCTGTTAATAGGCATTAAACTGATAAATATTATAAATCTGTATTAGTAGTATGTTATACTAATAGAATAATTAATTAATATGGTGTACTGTATTATAAATAATAATATAAGTCTATTATTAATAGTTTAATTTTTTGGTTAAGTAAAATTTTATCAGACATAAGTTATGGTTTTTTAAAATTAGTATATGTTCAACAATGGTCTAAGAAAGTGGAATATTAATTTGAATGAAAAGTCTCCGCAGGTATTCATGATCAGCTGATTCCAATTATGGTGACACCACCAAGCATATTATCATTAACCAAAAATCAAAAGGAGGCATATACACAAAAGCAATGGGGGAACATAGACCAAATTCATGAAAAAAAAATAATTATTTTTGAACCCATAGTTTAGAAGGCCAATTAATCCTATTACTATATTGAACTCAGCTGAAACAAAATGCGGGATTGAGTCCCACCAATAAAAACCTGTAATCGAATGTGCATGAGATCGAGGTTCTTGATATAAACTTTTAAAGCCTGGTTGTTAAATTTCGAATATTAAATTAGCACGTTAACTTAATTTATAACACGAAGCCAAATCCTGAAAGAAGTCCAGAACAGTATATATAATATTCTTATACCAAAGCTTATATAGTGATTCTTAATTCAATCTTTTTTAGTGCCCGATGCATAAACTGATATCCTTATATTGTTGATGCATATATAACTGTCTCCCAGTACTGAAACTGAAAGCGACAATGCTAGAAAAGTTTGGAGCTTTTCTGTCATGAGCTCTGATTATTGGTCGTTTTCAGCTACTTGCAGAAATATATAAGCTTTTTTGTTTCTATATTCGTTTGTGCTTGCCTCAACCACCTGCGGATTTTTATCTATTTTGCCAGGATACGCCTTTTGATTACGCAATAATCAATTGTTTTATTTTGTCTCTTCTCCAACAAGCTTTTTTGATTTTCGTGGCACTTCTTACTTCCTATAGTATAATAATATCACTCGTGTACGTGTAGAGATATTACTTCCTAATTATTATCCTAGATTATGAGATAAATTAATAAATTAATAAAAAAGAATAATAATTTTATAGAATCATCATTAATTCAGATTACGTAGTTTATAATTAATATTATAAGAAATATAAGTAAGAAAAAATAATTAATGTTATATTAAAAAATTAAAATAATAATTATTTTGAGATAATTTTTTTTCTTTACATAATAATAATAATTTTAATGAGATTGAGAGAGTATTTTAAACTTGTACTGTATGTAATTGTTTAATTTCATTTAACTTTCTTTTTTTTCTAAAAATATGTTTGGTTTTAATCATTTTTCATCAAAGTTCACATCATGTTTTCATACAAAACAAGACTCAACATCAAAATTCTCTATAAGTTGAAATAATATAGCAATTATATACGCATTTAATTGTTAAGGCTTTGTTATCTAGGCTCTTGGCTTTGTTCTTCAGTCTCTAATAGATTAAACTTAATTTGATTTATTAAATGGCAGAGAGTAAAAATGCAAAACAAAGGGGTTTAGAAATAGATTGGTAGGTAAACATTTTATTAAATGTTTTAAATAACTAAAAGAAGTAAACATTGAACAATTTTTTTGTATTTTTTATATAATAAATATCTTTTTATCAAGTTATCAATTTTTAACTTCTCATGTTCCCACCAGCGTATATTAAAAAAACTGTTGTAAAACATCTTCATTACACCATTTTCATATTGATATCACCTTTAAGGTAATAAAACAATTGAAACATTAGTACACTTTTTTTTTCTGAACAAGTTTAAATATAAGAAAAAGTATAACAAAGTAATGCACAAAAGATCTTCTCCATCAGGTACCAGACTAGAATTTCAACAAGTGCCGAGGCTTCTTTTGAAGTGAGCTTAGTGGGAATCATACGTTCCAATGGTTTTGTCTATAATATCATCCTTAATTACAATTGAGGTATCCATATAACTTCTTTTTTTATTCAGCAAAAAAAAAAAAAAAACTAGTGAAAACTAGAACATAAGATGGGGTAATTCCCATAGCATCAGAGAGCATAGCACTATGCAGAAATGAAACATGATTTTTTTACCCATTCTTGGCCAATCAATCAATCAGCCACATGATTTCCCTCCCTTAAAGTATGCTCTTATTTAACTGCCCATTCCCTGGATATAGTAGTTTTTTTACATCACCAACTATAGGAGCATAATGGTGAGAAGTAGAAATCCCCTGCATAACTTGTAAAGGTTCAGTATAACATATGAGATTCATGAAGTCTTTATCAAATGCCATGCTCAACCCATGCAAAAGAGCCATAAGTTATATATTTTTCATTGGTTAAGGAAGGCTAATCATTTTCCTACTTGCACACACAGCAAATCATAGGATTTTCCGCACACCTACCATCATTGCACTCACAATTGTTGGTCACATTTGAGGTTCCATTGATCTTTCAACCAACAAATAAAAATAAAAATTAGCCCTTGCTGTCATATTCCAACAAATAAACCTCTATTATCCCAATTCATGAACACACCAAAGTCACTCCTATCCTCTTCAACCAAAATGATTTTTCCCCTTGAGTATCACATTAGCCACTGGAACCAAAGTTTTTCGTGCATCATTACTCTCTTTTTACATTCTTCCCCTTCTCCTGCTCTTGTTGAAACTGCTTGAACCTCTCCAAGAATGAACCATCACATACTAAGGGTTACGTAGCGATCCCTAAGAAAACTTCAAAGCTGAAAAAATGAAGTTAAATTTAAAGCCACACTTTGTTTCTTTTGAATACATAACATCATTTAAGTATTTAAAGAGGGAAAATGTTGTATATTAAAGTATTAATATATAGAAGATAGGTCATTAACAAAATGAACAAGAACAATAAATAAAAATATCAAACAGAACTTCATCAACAAAACAATAAAAATCACTACCAATCTTGATCATGAGATGTTGAATATACAAGACATTAAAGCCATTGAGTTATGAAATCTATAATGATAGTAGAAATTTGAATATGCACAGTTGAGAACAGATTCCACTGGATGATACATCATGATAAGTTGACAGTGATTCTTACATTACCAAACACTAAAGTAAAGAGGAAATCTTCCAATTCAAGCGCCGTTATTGACGAGAGGAAATGCTTCACAAAAAATAAATACAGAGAAGACAACTTAAAAATTTCACTTAATTTAATTTGTTCAAAACATTAAAGATTATTTAGTTGTTTACTTATCTGAACTGATGAGTCCATGGCAAACATTATGCGTTTATGCCATGTCAAAATGCTAGCATGAAGCATCCAAAATACAAGCAAATTATGAGCTGACACAAAATAATTAAGATTCAGAAAAAGAATAATGTAAAACAATAAGCTGAGGACATTATCTTCCTAATTCCCTCACTATATTTTAAAGTTTCATACCAGCCAAATAGCAATAAAACTTGCTTAGAATCTGAGTTACTCCAAAATCTTTAAATGCCAATGCTCCAAATGTTGGTTATTTCTTTTGCCTCATCTTCATCTTATTGTTTCTACTATCAAGGTCCTCTCAGGTACCCATCAGACCTTTTTTCTTCTTCTTAGAGTCCATCTCTTCTTCAACTTTAGACATTCAACCTTCATGTGTCCAAGTTTCTTGCACTCAAAGTAGAAGAGGTCTCTGTTTCCTTTGAGTACTTTTTTCTTCTTATATTGTCCTTTTTCTTAGGATAGTATTTGTACTTTCCTTTCTTCTTTAATGACTTCTGGAATTTCCTTGACATGAGTGAAATCTCATCATCATCTAATTAACGAGTTGTTAGTGCTTTCATTTGATCTTTTAGACTCTTCATTCTTAACTTTCAATTTGAAGTTGAATTCTTCTCCTGATTCGTTTGATTGAAGCATTTAGTCGAAAGTAATGGAATTTTAGTATGCATAGTTTTAGACACTGTTTATTTCTTATTTTTGGATTTTTTTTAAAAGACTTGAAAAAGAAAAAAGAAAAACAGAACAAACTTATTTGACAAAAGTAGTTTTGAAAATTAATTTCAATACTAATAATTGGTTTTAAAATTTTAAAAAAACTCTAAGTAGTTTTAATTTGTACTTTTAGTTTCCTGATAAAAAAAAAATTCTACTTTAGTTTTCTGTAACTCAAGTTCTTTGCAGTTTTACATCCTTTTCCTATATAATTATTATCTAAAAATTAGTTTGTTTTAAAGTTCTTATAAAATAATTTTTAAAATATAAAAAACACAATCAAACACACTCTTAATTTTTTAAGTTTTAGCTCCTCAAGTGATCTCATTTTGTTCAAGCTTCGTGTGCATGTACGTATGTTTTCATTGTTTAAAATGTAATATAAAAAAATCTATAATTAGTATAAATATTGTCTCCACAAATTTATGTATATGAGTATTATATTTATAATGTAAAATTAATTTCTTCGTCTATCACTAATATTAAGGATATAAATCAATTTTTTAAAGTCTAAACTAAAACCAAAATTGAGGTAAAATATAGGGACAAGAAATATTTTCAAACATTATAATTACAATAAAAATTAAAGTTGTAAATATATTTTGCTAGTACATTTTAAATTTTCCATTAAACATGCATGGCTCCAACATTCATTTTTTCACATTCAAATACTAATATTGCATACTGTTTTAGACTTCCTTTTTTTTAAGTCAAAATATTCATATTATTTCATTTAAATTCAAAGCTTGAATACAATTTAGAATCAAATCATGGACTTGTGGGCTACCAACCAGTAGCGGATCTTCTTTGGGGCGGAGGGGGGCACGGTTTAATGTTAATAGCTTTTTTAGAATAAAATTTGCAAATTTGTTTGGCCTTGCATATAAATTTTTAGAATAAAATAGATAGAATTATAACATGAAAATGTTGACAAAGATGAAGATGGTGTCAATCAATTTATCCGCGTGGAAGTAACCAATAATACATAATTGTAACGTCTTAAAAAGGATTAATTGTAAAACAAAATAAACATTAAAAAAAATATTAATTTTCTTAAAAATCATTTTAGAAAGTAAATATTTTAAAATAATTTTCTGAAAATCATCTTAAAAATTATTAGTTTTTTTAAATATTATTCAAACAAAAAGTCAAAGATTCTAAGACAATTTCTAAAAAAATCAATGTAAAAACCTAGATTCTAAAACACTTTAAAAATCATCGTCAAAAGTATTGACTTTCCACGACGGTGGATTCAAAGATGGTTGAAAGTCATCATGAAAAGTGTCAAATAATTGACTTTAAAAGATTTTTTTGAAGTAGTGAAACTCTGATGTACTTGCTTTATCTTTCTTAAGCTTTGGGCAATTTGTTTTCCAATGCCCTTATCTTTGATAGTTATGACATTTGTTATTGTTCTTATTTGTGTTGCATGACTTTGGTCACCTTCTTTGGAAATTCTTCTTCCTTTCCTTCATTCTTCCTCTTACCATTAAACCTTTGATCACTTGAGCTAATACCACCATACGAATCAGTAATTCTCCTTTTTAATTCCCAAGATTGTAAGGTTGTTTTCACTTCCTCCATTGATAGTGAATTTCTACCAAAAATTATTGTGTCAACAAAATTTTCATAAGCTCTTGACAAAGAATTAAGAAGAAGAATAACTTGGTCCTCATCATCCACTGCAACATCAATATTTTTCAAGCTAAGGACAATTTGGTTGAAATTGTCAATATGTTTATAAATGGACTCACCTTCATGCATTTGCATGGTATATAATTGTTTTTTCCACAAGAGACAATTATGGAGAGACTTTGTTATGTACCGACTTTCAAGCTTTGTCCAAAGCATGTCAACAATCTTTTCTCCAAAGACTTCTCCCAAAATTCATCACCTAGGAATAATAATATTATACTATGCGCCATTTTCATTATCGCATTCTTTTGTGCAAACATCTCTACTTGGGTGGCAGCTTTGCTTCTCCTTCTAATGTCAACTCACATTCATGTTGTGTGAGGAGGGCAAGCATCTTCGCACGCCACATATTGAAGTTATTTTTACTAATAAATTTTTCAATGTCAAACTTGGAAAATGTCATAGCTTTTATACTAGTTTGTTGTGACAGATTGTCTTTGATGTAGAAATCTAATTATACAAACTATAAATGTAACGTAGAAGAATCTTTATTGCTAGAAAAGAATACAACTACAAAGAAAAATTCTATATGAATTCTTAATGTCTCACAAGTATACTCTAAAGGATTTGAATCCTTATACTTTCTCTCTTTTCTGATTGAACTTTTACAATCATATGCATATATTTATATTACTATACATGCTTTGTAACCATCCGTAATAAATGGCTTTTATCCATTTGGTAGAAATAACAATAATAATTCAAGGCATATGTAATAGAATAACATATCAATATGATAAATTTATTGATTTTTATAAAAAAATTTACCAATTATTTTTATTTTTAATTCACAATGTAAATTTTTACAGTACATAACATTTAAACTCCAAATTCATCTATAATTATTATCATTAAGTACTAAACATTATTTCATAAAATAAATAAAGAAAACGTGAAAAGACATGTAATATAATTTATCAAAAAGAGAGGTATTAATTAGGGGATGGTGAAAAGTTGCCATGTTTTGAAAGAAACCAATAAAGACAAAATTGGAAAAGTAAAAATCATGCAGCGGTTAACTTTTGAGCCATATCATGTGCCCTACTCCCATTATTAGCTTATCAAATAAAAAAAAACAATCTAGTCATTTTTCTTAATTGCCTATATATGCACGTACAGCTATAGAATTTATTTATTTTTACTCAAATAAGCTAGTTATCTTGTCTCGTCTCATTCTTAACGTTTTTACCTTTTAATCGTTAATTCGTAATCAATAGCAGTAATTTTAGAAGCAGGAATTGAACACGTCTAAAATTGTTTCTAGCAATATAAACAGGTATGTTCGTACGTAAACCATTATTGTTAGGTTGTTATAGTAAAGTGTTCTGGATGAAGGAAGAAGGAGAGAAGGTGTCCATGTATAGTATAGCTTCTTACATTAAAACCAAACCAAGTTTCAAATACCTGAAAATCAATAGTAACCAGCTCATTATTTATTAGCATCATTATTGAAGGGCTTGACTTAATTAACCCCAGCATGTGCAACCCACTCACTATATAATGAGTATTATTATTATATTAATCATTAATGACTATGATAGGTGCTATCTAGATTTGTTTGATTCAGTTATTTACCAAACACCTATCGTATAAATAAAACCTAACCCATGCATTTCATTGCATTCAACGCAACACAAACACAAACACATGGCTTCCTCCTTCTTCTTTCTAACATTGCTTCTCCTCTCCATTATCTCCGCCGCCACCCCCTGCCCGCCGTCAGAACGGGCAGCACTACTGGCCTTCAAAGCTGCCCTGACCGAACCCTACTTGGGCATCTTCAACACATGGTCGGGCAACGACTGTTGCCGGAGCTGGTACGGCGTTGCCTGCGACCCCACCACCGGCCACGTCACCGACGTCAACCTCCGCGGCGAGTCCCAAGACCCAATGTTCCAGAAGCTTGGCCGCTCCGGCTACATGACCGGGAAAATATCGCCGGAGATTTGCAACCTTAGCAACCTCACAACCCTCATCGTCGCCGACTGGAAGGCCGTCTCCGGCGAGATCCCCGCTTGCGTTGCCTCACTCTACACTCTCCAAATCCTTGACCTTTCCGGAAATCGCATTTCCGGCAAGATTCCGACGGACATCGGGAACCTCTGGAGTCTCACCCTATTGAGTCTGGGTGACAACGAGATCTCTGGCGAGATCCCAATGTCAGTTGTAAACCTTGCCAGACTCAAGCATCTAGACCTCAGCAACAACCGACTCACTGGCGAAATTCCCTATGATTTCGGGAAACTCGCCATGCTGAGTCGGGCGTTGCTGAGTGAAAACCAATTAACCGGTTCGATCCCTAAGTCCGTGTCCAGAATAAACAGGCTCGCGGACTTAGATGTCTCATCGAACCGGTTAAGCGGTTCCATCCCGGTAGAGTTGGGAAAAATGAAGGTTCTCTCTACTTTGAAATTGGATGGTAACTCTATGACGGGTCCAGTACCCTCCACTTTATTGAGTAATACGGGTATGGGTATTTTGAACCTTAGCCGAAACGGGTTTTCGGGTACCATACCCGATGTTTTTGGAGCAGGTTCCTATTTTATGGTCCTTGATTTGTCGTTTAATAACTTTTCGGGTCGGATTCCCGGCTCCTTATCCGCATCCAAGTTCATGGGGCATTTGGATCTGAGCTACAACCACTTATGTGGAACCATCCCTATTGGGTCTCCGTTTGAACACCTTGATGCGGCTTCGTTTAGTAACAATGATTGTTTGTGTGGAAACCCGTTGAAGGCTTGTTGATGGGTGACCCGAATAAGTATTGGGTTGTTGTTGGTGAATATTAATCGTTCCAAGATATAGTGATTTGGTTGTAGTGAAGGAGCCCAAGTGTGATTTTCATTTGATGTGATAGTATTTTGTCATGTGAATTGTGATGTAATATAATATATTTAGGGCAAGTGTTGAAATGGACAAAAAGTTATGAGGGTGCTCCTGGTGGCATGTGCATATAAGTGAGCATAGGTCAAGAGAGTTCTGAATATGCTAGTGTTGCATGTGGGTTTCGGAGTTGCATGTGAGTTTAAGAGCTGGATAACGTGAAAGATTTGGATCATGATTCCATTTCCTAGATTTGTCTTTTGATTCTACAACCAAAGTCCACCATATTTTGGAAAAGTTTATAATGCGATCATCCCAATGCTACTAGACTTTTATTCCCAAACGATTTAATTTTACCAAGTTGACATTATTTATGTTCAAAAGTTCAGATTTTTAATTTAGTGGTACGTAGTTCAGGTTTTGAAATTTTAACCAATTAAAAAAAATTATGTAATGTGTCTAGTTTTCTTATGACAACATCTTAAACATCGGGAACCCGTTAAAAATGTCACTTGTCTGATTATGAATCAGCCTTGTCTCTCGGGATACCTGCAGACGCTAGCTATGTTGAGAAAGTGGTACTGGTAACAGCTCAAGTAATATAAATTGTACTACAATCCTTCTTGAAATAAAATAAAAGAGTAAATGTCTTGTTCAATTCCCAAAAAATACATCACTCATCTCAATCTAGTCCCAATGAAAAAAAGGAACAAGATAATCTTTCAAAACTTCAAATGCAAGATATTTTAATCCTTGGTCTATTTCAATATATGTAGGTATCAATTTGAGTCACCAATGATCGGATTAGATTAGTACTCGTTCATTTTTTTAGACACTAATTATGTAAAAAAAAAAAAACAAAGCAACTTGCATTTTGTAATCTAGAAGGTGATTTTGTTTCATTTTCTAAAAATTAATTTGGATTAAATAATTTCTTTTCCATGAACAGAATTGAATGTTTACTCAATAAAATAAAACGGCCACTACTGCCACTTTAGGAGCACATGCTGATGTCCTTCATCCCTCTTCCCATATCATTAACTTTGTGCAAATCGTTATACCATTTAAAAGTAAAAATAAATGAATAGCTCGGGACAAAAGGTGGGTTGCACACCACTACTACAAAGTAAACTTGGCCCACTTATTTTCTTGCAAAAATGTGCGTTCGGCCCACCACATCACTAATGCCTATATTTTAGGTGCCTCTCTTCCGAAAGTGGATGATTCTGTGGTTTTCACTCCCTAATCCATGTTTATTACTTTAACTTTTTACATTTCCTGAGCACCCAGAAGCTTTCTTTTTCTTCTTTTTTTTTCATGATTATCATTGCAATTTGCATTGCCCAAGAGTGTCTCCCTTATAGACTTCTCTAAAATTTCATGTGATCATCGCATATTTCTTTCTCTAATTAAGGTTGGTGAATGATTTCGGCGCTACATTTGAGATGGAGTAAAAGGAGGAAGCTGGGCCATAACAAGGCGTTTCCCAACTGTGAAATTTAACATGGGGAAAGAAATAAAGGCGTGCGTATCCGATATTACAACAGAAAATGGAATCACGTCATGTGAATGAAGTACAGAAAAGTTAGTTGAAAGATTACAAACTCCAAAGAAGAAAAAGCCACCGAAATTTGTGTTCCATGCATTAACTTTATCCTTTCTCGGGCATTGTAATTATGAAATCTTTTATATCCTAACTGTAAACTGTAGTATTTTCTTTTCTGGTTAATCAGAGTTATGTTTTTCCAACCCTCCCCCAACCCCACAAAAAAAAAAATCACTGAGAAAATGATGCATATAATATACACAGATGATTAAAGGAAAGACAAATTGGCGCATGTTGTGATCAAAACCAGATTGGACCAACCGTTTCGATGAATGATAATCGGTGAAAACTGGTTTTCAACCAAACCAACTAGTATTGCTAATAGATATCATTGTGTTGTTAAGAATCTGTGTAATTGTGAATGTTATGTGTAATGAGTTTTAGCATTTATAAATGATGTTTATCTTTTATTTTTTGATGAAGTTATGAATATTATGTTGATTTTTTTGTTTAATATACCTTAATACATATTAACATTTTAAAAACTATATGATTTAATAATGACCCATTCATCGGCGATTATATCATTTAAATCTTAAATCAGCATTGTAGTCAATTAAATGCCCAGTTCGTTTTCAAAGCATTCACCTTATAAGGAAGTCAAAGCAAAAATTCAGCTTGAAGTTCAATTAATCATATGTTTGGGCTTGTTAGACGGATCAGGTAAGGCCTAAAGAGAGTTATATGGATTAGTATTATACCAGTCCAAAGTTCAATCCATTTAAAGAGTATTTTAAGAGGAAGAAATGATAAAAACAAATTCTTTAACATATTCTTTTAAACATAGTTTATTAAAAACTATAAAATCAAGATAAAGAATCATTAAATATAATATAAAACCCACAAAATTTTATCATTTTTAATAAATTTCAATCAATAAGAAAAGGTATTCAACCAATAAATTGTCATTTTCAATAAACTACACAGTTTTGTTGTCTTGTTATTGATACTTTCCCTCCCCCTTTGCGACTGATTCTGTCTGATGATGCTTGGGGAGTTGTTTTCAAGGGCTTCGTAGCACCGTAGTGTTTCTGTAGTTACCCCAATTATCGACAAAAAAAATAATAAAATAGACGTGGTACCAAATCCAAGTTTGCAATTTCAAAGCAAAGTCATACAGCATCCAAAATTTTAAAGGAAAGTCATCACTTCCCAAGCTTCTAAACTACAAAGCAAAGTCATCAAATGATGTGAGAACTTTGGAAAAAAAAATAGTTTTTGAAATTCGTTCATAGTTTTCATTTTTATGTTTTGAGTAGTTTTTGGATCAACATGTTTTTAAGATTTAACAATTGTCGAACTGCTACTAGGATTATTTTCCAGAAAAGTATTATAGATAGGTCAATGAGTCAGGTTAAAAATATAAAGCTTTAAAGGGTCAGAACTTCCCCTTTCCATCAGGAAAAAAAAAACATCAGAATTTCTTTCCGGCTCAATCAGTCAATCCACATAAATTTTGGCCAGCTTTAACGGCCCTAAGTTCATTCACTAATACAAATTCATTTAGCAAAATGCATATCAGTATCACCTTAACAAAATGTCCCTTGTGAGTAGTTCATGTGATATAGACCCGGGAAACTAAGGGATAATCTCCAGCAACAAGCTCCTCATCCCATCCCCTAATCCCCCGACCAAAACAAAAGAAAGTTTACAATAACACTAACACTGAACAGTTTAGATCAGGTACTAAATAATTAGAACGCGTGCCCTCCTTTTCAGGAAAAAAAAAATATAAATAGTTACACAACATAAATAAGAGATAAATTTTAAGCACGGGGATACTGTTTAGAAGAGTATAGTACTATGGAAAAAATTTTATTTGCTTGTCAACATAAGGTATCTAGTATCTACAACTACTAGTACATGCATTAGTCCAAACCGGGTTTAGCATGTCTACTGCATGAACTAGCTAGGAAATTTTTTGCCTCTTGGCATTATGAGATGATCAATGTACCAATAATAATATAATATACCTAATGGCCAAGGTTTCTAAAGTCCTTTTTCTAGATTTAACAAAAAACTAAAAGTTTGTCAAATTTGTTAATTGGATATAGAATCCATTTATAAATCAAATAGTAATCTCTCTATAATATATTCTTACATTTCAGATTCAAACCCAATATTCCAAAATCCTTCAGGAGTCATGGGCGGAACATACCTATATCGATGCCGAGAAACACCATCAAGGTGTTCACAGCGGAAGTTCTGCTTACTGTCAGTATCCTTGCCAGCAGCATTAGGAAGAACAGCATCATAGAACTTCCTGCATTGTTTGCATTCAACTCCTTTTAAATTTTCGCGCTCAGCTTTCTTCCTAACTGGTTCAACGTACTTGAAACTTCTTGTGTTGGCCACTGTAACAGAAGATTGCTTTTGCTTCTTCTGAGGACTGCTTTTGGCATTCATATCCTGTGTTTCATCATCTGAGCTGTCCACACTAATGTCTTTCTGAATCAGGCATGGTTGGTCTTCCTTATTCAAATCCTTATTGAAATTTTCTCTGATATTCTCAAGAGGAGTATCAAGAAAATCATCATGGGGATCAGGACCTGCTCGACTTTGATGGGACCGGGTTTGCCTCCAGGAAGATGCAGGGCGCTTTGTACTAGATGCAGAGACTAATTTTGTACTGGATGGACATTTTGGTACATCACGAAAACCAGATGATGGAGAACTCAAATTCCATCCTCTGTCAATCTCAGATGGCTTCTCCTTGACTCTGCTTATGTCACATGCGGCAACAAACACATCTGGAGTTTGCGTTTCAAGGCCTGAAGTAATAGGAAGTAGATGATAGGTTATCAAGTATAACTCAACATAGCATTTAGCAAAAAAAATCTGTGTATATGCAATTTGATATAGATGGATCAGAGTGAAGGCCATTTCATACATGACAGTTGAGTAAACATTAACGCTGAGTGCATAGCAAGAGACAATTCAATTTACCTCCAAAATCTTCCTCTGGGATTTCGTTCCTCCCTTCAGCTGTATCACTATCACCAGCATCCATAGTCATATTTGGGTTCTCAAATGCAAGACCTACAATAGCATGCAAAAGACAATTAGTGAATAAGAAGGAGAAAAAGATGCAGCCTTAGCCAATGTCTACACAAAGACAGCATCATGCCAGAATCAAATTACTTATCTCCTTACCAGTCTCTTTGCATACCCCTCCATATGGAAAAAAGACAGCTTAGCCAAAAAAAAAAATCACTATGTCAACATCTCCCCTCCAAATTTTGGGCTGTTTGAATTGATGAAAAGGAATGGAATAGAATTGATAGATTTCATTATATGGAGTGTTTCAAATATGATGGAATGGAACCCAATGAAATGCATTACATTCTATTCTATCCAAAACTCTTCTTTTTATTCTCCTCCAATTTGGGGATATATTAGGAATGGGACAAAACAAATCCGTTTTTTTTTCCATCACATCACTAAAATATCTAAACAATGAAATAATAACCTTATTCCATTCCATTATATCTCATCCTACTTCACCATTAAATATCCAAACATAGCTTTAATTTCTTTTTGTTTTTTCCACTGAAATGACACTTTTCAATCGAATGAAGGAATTTAAGTTAAACCACAAAAGGGAAAAGATGGCTTATGGTGCATGTTTCAATTCAAATGAATCTTCACGTAGAAATACTAGCAATACGCTCTCTAACGTACTATTTAAAACACGCTCTCTACTATTGACTGAAATTTATTAGAAATTAAGACACCTTGTGAGTCTCGCTTCACATAAATTACCAAGGTAAAACACCAATTCTAATTAGAGAACTGCACCAAAAATATCTATGGAATTATAACTAAATTGTATCCTAAAATTTAACCAATAATAGAGTATTAGAAATTTTATTGCTATCACTCCACACTCCTCCCTTCACAAAGCTAAAATCAGTTTCATAAACAGGCCCACAAATAACCCAAAAACATGAGATAGACTAATTCTACTTACAGAAACGTGCATAATACCAGGTTCTATGATTTGTCCAAAAAATATCTCTTTTGCAACATCTTTGCCCTAAATTGTTAGACTGTTTGACAAAAAGGTATGGAATAGAATGAAATGTAAATAGGTTCCATGATATGTATTGTTTAAAACTTGATGGGAAGGAATGGAATGTAACCTAATGAAATGCATTACATTCCATTTTATCCAATACTCTTCTTTTAATTCTCCTCAATAGCCATGGGACAAAACTAGCCTTTTTTTTTCCATCCCATCACAAAAATATCTAATTACTCTATTCAATTCCCTTATATCCCATTCTACTTCATTCCACTCACCATTAAATATCGGATCATAGCCTTAGTTTTATTTTTTATACCTTACAGGTATACTCATTTGGAATCAATTCTACCAGTGGCACTGTTAGACACTATATGTTGGCACCTCTCTCAACAGAGATCCGAACCATAGTTTGTCACGTTGTCGAGAAAGACTAGCCATTACAACCTTTTTTTTATTTTTAATTTTGCTGAAATGACACATATCAACATGTGACAAACTATTTCCATCAAAACCAATTTTATCTTATCAGATATTAAATATAGACACCACCTCTCCTCTCGGGACAAAAATCCGACCCATGGTTTACCACGTTAGGGGAGCACTGGCCCCTAAAAAAAATATTTTTAAAATTTGGCTGAAATGACACTTTTTTCAATTGAAGAATTCATGAACAGACCCACTAATGACCAAAAAAATGTGACAAATTATTTGTACCACACTATCATAAGACAAATTTGCACAATACCAGGTTCTACGACTGGACTCTGATGCACCCCCAATTCAGTTCCACTCTCCAATTTCTTTTCCTGAACCACATTCTCCTCACCAAGACCAACCTTTCTTCGAAGGTAAACGTGCTGAGACTTAAGCCTCTTGTACGCTTCCGTCACGCGGTTCCTCTTAGCCTTCTCATCCCTTAACTCACACGCCAGCGCCTCCACGCGCTCGAGTAGCTTCCCTTCCTCCTCGATCCGCTTCGTCTCCGCCTCCTCAATCTCCCGCGTCTTCAATCTCAATGTCTCGTCCAACTCGGCGATTCTCGCCAGCAGCGTCGCCTTGTCGCCCTCGCAGCTCTCCGATTTCAAAAACGCGGCGTTTCGCCTCTCCTCGGCGTGTAGTAGAAGCTTGGCGTTCTCGTCGGCGTCACGTTTGAGCTGTTCGATGCAGCAGCGTTTTGATGCGTCGTCGGATTTTAAGTGAGGGTAGAGCTGGGAGCAGAAGACGTACTCGATCTGCGAGATGCGGTCTTTGGCGTCCTGAATCGACGCGACGAGGATGGTGCTGAGGGCTGTGAGGAGGTTTGCGTCACCGGCGGCGGAGGGGAGGGGAAACCCTAGTTTTGGAGAGTGTGGATGGGGAACTCTCTCGGTCTCTGCTTCTTCGTCCATTGAGGGTCGCGTGATGAAATTAAATCAAAATGCAAAACGGAACGAAAGGCTGGGTTTCACTCTCGCGCGGGAGAGGAGAATGTTTTTTATATTGAGTCCAATGTCGGAATGTGGGCTTTTTTTTAATAAATAAAACAAAAAGTAAATTAGCTTTTAACATAACAAATAAATGGATTAGTTTTCTATAATTTATTTTTTAAATAAGTGTTTTTTATAAAATATGCAGTTTTATGATTTTGTGATGTATTTATTTAAATTATTTTTACTTCAAATAAATAGTTTTTTTTGTTTTTTAAGAAATAAATCATATCTATTTTTTAAAATAATACTTATATAATAAGTTTTTTAAGTTTAAACAAACTTACTTAATAATTTGATAAAAAAATATAAGAAATAATAAATAATATTACTGTATAGAATAATTCTAATTTATAAATAGGTTTACTATATGAAAATTTTCATTTACTCTTAACGATAGATAGACGAATAATAGTTTCTACAATAAATTGTACAACGAATGTCACATCAGCCAAAACTCAAATTTTAATTTTATTTAACAAACAAAAAAGATAATTTAGTTTCCATTATAAAAAAAAAGATAAATTAGTGTTCGAATCCTGATTACGTTTTTTATACAAAAAAAAAAAAATGATCATCGGGTTTTCACGTTTTTTGATCTCTCCTGTCTCTACCTCTCTGCCATTGCTGCTCTAGGAAGAAACCATGAACGTTGACATTAAGAAATAGAGTAATTGTGTCATGAAGCTTGGTAAGAGTGTTGTTTGTCTTTAGGATGAATGAGAGATTGAATGGTAGAATGATTTATAACGTTGAACTCTGCTATTCTTATAGCATGTTTGGGATGATGGTAAGATAAACCAAAATCAATTATCAAATTACCATAAATGTGAAACAACATATAATTGTTTTGGAAAAATTATGATCACATCATGATTTTTTATATCACCATAATTTTAAAGCATATCCAAATATGTTATTAGTTGTTTGTGATACATGCTTAAATAATAGCAAGAGTGATTGTTTTATAATAAAATAATGATAGAACATTTATGATTTTCACCAATGTGGGAGAAGGTAAATGAATGTCAAGATAGAGTAATGTTTTTTTTTTAAAGATTTTGAATTTGATATCAATCATAAATGTGATTTGCGAAAGATTTGCAATTAATTTAATCAAAGAAGATTTTTAATTTGATATTATATTACCTTTTTGTCGTATTTCTCATTTTGTTCACATGTCACATCTCTTTTTGGGTGATGAGAGTTGCTCAATTTGTTTGTCATAGAAACTGTTGTACGTTTATGAATTATGATTACTCAACTCAAAATTTAAATTTGAAACGATTAATTAAGTTAAAATAATTTAAAGTTTGTTGATTCATGTGTTTAATAATTTTATTATTTTTTTATAGAGTATTAGGGTCATAAAGGAAAAGGATTCTCTCTACTGAAATTTTTAAATGAGAAGGTTCATGTAAATTCATCTCATGCACTTATAACTTTTAAACATTAGTTTATAGTATCTTTATAAAAACAAATTAAGTAATTTTGACATTGACTTTATACTTTTTCTTTTTTTACCTTTTAACTTAACATATAGTGATCGTCTGATTCTACATTTTATACTATCAATTTATGGCTTCTACATTATTTCTCACAAATTTACACAAATTGGTTAGAAAACGAAAGTAAATGACACAATTAAAGCCAAATACACGACAATATCACCTAAGCTAAAACAATAATAATCTGCTAAAAGACATATAATTTTCTTGCCCAAAATGAGTCAGCATTGGTGCAAATGATTTGTTAACCAAAACTGGGGAGCAATATCATTTAGTTCAAGAGACTGAAGCAATTTTTGATTTTTTTTCTTGCTTATACCATATGGTTAGTGGGGTAGGCCTAGATTATTGTGATCAATGTCCATTGTGAACTGCTCCAAGCCATATCTTGTCATTCGTTGTACATGCCATTATTCAACCCAATTTTATTTTTTTTTAAATGTTGACATGCAAAGGACAGGAAAGGAATCTCGTTCGGCCAACAAGAGAAAGTTAAAAGTTGAAGATTGAAGAATCCTAATATATCCAAGAACATCTATATATTTGTTTTATGCTTCTTCTTTTTAACTACAAGAAATTACTTTTAATTTAATTTATAAGTGAGCAAATATCGAAAATAAAAAGATCTGATTTAAATTAAATACTTTGTGATCTTACTCGTTGATAAATATATTTTTACTTTCTCACTTTGCATCTTTATACTTAATTTATAGAAGTTAACTATTTTTTTCAATTCAACATAATTCTTTTAACTACCCTAATTGATATTTTTAACTTTTTGGTGGAATCCAATATATTTTTGCAATCTTCAATCTTTAAGTGAACTATAAAACTAATTTTCAATCCAAAATTTAATTACATCACATATGATCAACAATAATTAGATTTCTACGTGCGATGTCATTCAACATTTGAATTATAGAAAATATTTACACTAATAATATATTTTTATATTGAACAATAAATTAACAAAGTAATAACATATGATTTATTCATGTTTGAATTATATCAAATTTATAGAATATTCATTACATTCTAGTATAAAATTGATATGACTACTACAATGGTACGACCTATAACTCCTTTGGTCATGACCTAGTATCCTATCGGTCATGACCTGACCTTTTTAGTCACGACTTAGTGTCTTCTCGATAAAGAAAATACCTAAGTATTTTATTAGATCGAATATCTAAATACTTTGGACCTTATTTGACAAAGGTGAGACATAAAGTATTCAACTAGCTTGAATACCTCTAACCCCCTCAAGCATAAAGAAACCTTAGGTACTTGGCTCGACCACGGCCTAGGACCCCTTTGGGCACCACCCCATGGAGGTTAAAAAATTTATCTTATCTCATCTTATCTTAACACTATATTAACATTAATTGTTAGATAATCTCATATTACATCTCTTTAATTAAGAGATAAGACCCATGGACCTTGAGGTCCATATATGTGTGTGTGTGTGTGTGTGTGCGTGTGTGTGTGTATAAAAGGTCAAATGATCAAGATAACACACATTATTCTATCTACTAACATTTCTACACTCATTTTCTCTTCATGTTGAGAACTAACTTGAACATCGGAGTGTCTTTTATAGATATCCTACCATTCAAAAAGGTTGTTTCGCTGAGTACTAGAAAAGGACACCCCAAAGTGAAGGACATGACAAAAAGAAAAAGTATCCGATCATCTTCAAGCGGTTACAACTATCATTACAATGGTATGTGAAAAAAATCACTAAAATATGAGTAAAAAACATTTGAATTATATTTGTATACTATATTTTTGTCCAATGAAGAGAAAAAAATAGAAGTTATAATATCAATGTGATGGATTGATACTATTGGATTGTTGTCAATTATGGAGTTTAAATGTTTGACCATCATTTGACATGTGTCAAATAATATAGGATATGCTTGTATTTAAGTATTGGGTTAACCCATCTTGTGATCTCTTTGACCGTTTTGAAGTCATGTCACCATCTAGAACAAATAGACAAAATTGTATGAGAAAAATACTTTATAATCATGATTCTAGATGTGTGATTCAGAGATCATGTATGAGTAACTTTATTAAGTTAGTTTAAATTAGGTTGAAGATAATTTGACGAGTTAAGTATCCTTATCTTATTGATAGTGGAACATATCTCTTCAACTTGGATCCAATAGTTGTGATTCGTAAGTCATGTCCTAATCTAGAATAGGGTTATATTTTTTAAAATATTTATAGAATTTTTTTTATATTTAGATATGATAACTGTGAAATAATTTTAAAAGGTGATTTAAATTATTTATTATTGGTTAATAGGATTTAATTCTTTTAAAATAGAGGAAGATGTAATTTTTATTTGCAAAGGATTCACCATTATTGTTTGTAAGGAAAATTAGTTATTTGTGCCTTTTCTCTCTCTCAAACATGCCTTATACAAGAGACACAATCACCGATCAATAAAAAATTAATAATAATTTAAAATATTTTTGTTTGGGGACTTTCTTAGAAAAGATTATTTCTAAACATCGTCATCAATTATTAATTAATAAATTTGGTCACGATGAATGAAAAAGAGAATAGTAGGCAATTTTTTTCTATAAACTTTTCCTATCTTATTTAAAACTAGTATATTATTAGAAAGAAAAGAGAAATGAAGAGACCAAAATCTCTCTTTACTCAATTTAGGGGAAACAAATATTTGTTTATATTAATTAGACTAAAATATTTTAAACTTATAATTTTTTATCTATTTTAAAAATATAATATAATATAATATTAATTTCTTTTTCTTTTTAAAAAAACGATATTCCTTTATTTTCCCGGTCTCTTTTAACCCAAATAATGCCTTATGTTTGTCAAATTGAAATCAAAGAAACCAATTGGTACCAAAGTCAATTATTAAATTCAAGTCTTATTGGTGAAAAAATCATTTTTTTATAAAAATAAATGATAAACAAAGTTGACCATTTATAATTAGATGCTAATGTAATAAAAGTGATAAATTTATTAGAGAATACATACATCATCATCACGCATGATTTACGCAGAATCCATGACATGCTTTCTAAATTGGAAAAAAAAAAAAACGAAGAAAATTCATGCGCACTCTAGACTTTTTGAGTTTTTCCTAACCCGCACACTTTCGTATTAACAAAATAACAACATATTGTAATACTTTTGATGCAGACACTTTTTTTTCTTCTTTTTATAAATACCTTACCCCACCCCTGTTAACAATTTTATTTGAAATTCTTAAATTATACCATTTTAATATGTCAATTCAAGTATCAAGCATTTACAGCACCTGGCACCTTCATATTAAATACTATTTGATAAAATTTAAAGCAAATATTAGTTATTTTTAAATTATCTTTCACAAATCCTTGTGTTTATAATATTTAAGATTTCTTATTTAAAAAATTCTCTGTACTGCATTACCTATTTTTCCAATTAAATAATCAATTACACATGTATAACGTATTGTAATAATTTTACTGTTACTATAAATAAACAAGAGCAGGAAACAAACTTTTTAGCCAAAGGAAGCCCAGAATGGCATCCACCACGAAATCCCAGGCGTTCGATCATGACATTCCCTCGAGATTCTTCCATATAAAAATAATAAATAAATAAAAAAGCATATCGCAATTATCAGCGAGACGCAGCCCAATCATAATCCTCCACGTGGCGCGACTCCATTGGCTCCCGATGCGCCAAAAAAGTTGAGTGTCACTATCACGAACAATAGAAATCGCAATCGCGAAATCTCGCAGCGCCTACATCACGACACGATCTCACCCACTCACCCAATATCTCGCGATAATATTTCAAAAAAGCTTCCCATTACAAATCATGTGGGTCCACCCAACTTTCTATCATCATCACTATTCTCGAAAATTCCAATTTCAAAGTACAACGCAATTTTACAACTATACCCTCACACCCCAATCTAGTTTCCCTCAACATTCCCCTGAATCCTATGCTCTCTCATTATAAAAAGAAAATTAAAATACTTATCGAGTCCTTTAGCTAACAATTTTAATTTCGTTTGTTAAATTTTAAAAAATCAATGTCTTTGGAGCAATTTAACACAAGTTGTAAAAGATGTCAATTTGGCAACATGAGCAACAAGTTGCAATAGATGTCAAATTATATATGCATTTCCTGCGTCAACCAAAATTAATAATTTTCGTACAAAAACCTAATAAATGAACAACTTTGATCTAATAAAAAAAACTGAAGACAGTAAAATGAGGTTTTTTAAAAAAAAATTTAAGAAAACAAACTAAAATTAAAAATTAAGAAAAGGGCGAACAGTACAGTATATTTTAGGCAACGAAAAACCATTCATTCCACTGATTCACATAACAACCACGATAATAATTTATAAATTTCCAACCCAAATTAAACAAAAAAAGGCATAAAAATTTAGAAATTATACAAATTCCCAGATTTCCACCCACGCGCCGAGTCGCGTCTCGGAGAAAAGACGCGACGCGAGTAATTAATTAATTAATTAATCAATCAATCACCGAACCGCGATCGCGTGGAAACGACGTCGTTTCGTGTTATCCCCTTCTTCTTCTCAGCGATTTGTTCGATCTCTTGGGAGATTTTTGTTCTCCGATTTAGGGTTTTCAGACCTTGACGATCTTCGCGGCCTTCACGACGGGGTTTTCTCTCGCTATGGCCTCTCTCCCTGCGGCCTTGTAGTCGTAGGAGCAGTCGTGGCGGTCGGAGTAGCGGTGCTCGGCGCAGAAGAGGTCGCCACAGCGGCACCGGAATCCAGTGAGCCCCACGCGCCGCCGACAGCAGGAGCAGCGGCTCACGACGCGTTTGGGCTCCGACGACGCCGTTTGGTCCGTCTGAGATTCGTCGTCGAGGGGGAGGGATCGCTTGGGGGAGCGCGATGACGTGGCGGGGGTGGTTGCGTCGAAGAATCTAGAAGGTTCGGTAATCGAGGTGGCGGTGGTGGTGGTGCAGGGGGTGATGATGGTTTCGGGGACCTTAAAGTCGGTGTCGTTTTTCTCGGCCTTCTGAGCCATTTTTTGGTTTGGCGTTTTGGAGAGAGAGAGAGGGGTTGAAGAAGGGGATTGAAATGAGAATAGAGAGAGAGAGATGAAGGGATTTGTAATTGTAAGAAGAGAAAGAAGTTTGTGTTGTGAGGTTGGTAATGAAAGGAGATTGGGAATATGGACCTGGTAGAGACGCGTATTGGAAACCCTTTTTCTTTCATGCCATCTCCTTTCTGCAATTACCAACTTGTCCACACCACATCACTTCAATCAAATATTACTTATAAATTCTTGGGTTAAAAACATTATATCATCATAGAGTTGCCCAAGTTTGGCTTGCGCTGCAAAACCTTAACGTCATTCAGATAATTATGTTTTTATTTCATGCCAAGATATAATTCACTTTTTATAGTTTCATCTTAAAAATCTTCTTTCTAAACCTTGATTTGGGTTTCCTTTCACATTTTAGCCTAGTTGAACTTTATGGGTTGTGATAATTCAATTTCAATCTAATGGATTTGTCCCATGACTCAGTCTCAATAATTATAAATTAACTATTTAATTATTAAACAAGGATATGATTGAAAAATTGGCTAAGCCTTGAAGTTTTAGGAGGACAATTATTTAAAAGAAAGAAAAAAGTCTATAAATTTATAATGACGGAGTAATTTTAAAAATTATTTGTCTTTCTTAGCGTCATCACGAAGAGTGGTTTTTCTTTTTCTATTTTCACTACAATACTATAAAGTTGAGTTATATGTCTGGCCAAACGAAGTAACAGATTTGGAATATGGATTAATCCAAACATGTTGGCCCGAACTTAACGATTTGAACGATGGAACTAAGGAGGAAAGAAATCTAGCAGACTTTACATCAAAGTGATCTTGTTAGGGGCTGGTTGGCAATGCCAATCATGCACAAAAAAGTTAATTATATAAATTTGTTGCCATTCTAACAAGGCACAATGCATTTTTATAGTCTCCATTATCGCAAAATCCAGAGTTATTTTTTCTGACTCACTTAATCCACCATTTTTTTAATGTAGGATATCCCACTAAAGAGAGTGAGATATTAATTCTTTAAATATTAATATTTTGTGAGATTAACTTCCTTCGACGTAAAGATTTATAATATTTATGCATCTTTTTTAATCAATTAAATTGAAAAAAACAAGATTTTATATATCGGTGTATTTTTTTACAGAAAAATTCATAGAAAATTCTTAAAAAAAAGGAAAAGAACAATAAACATGAGAATAAAAAATAAGTTTATAAGTTGAATTTGTATGTATTACACTATTAACCAATCATAAATCATAATAGAAATAATTTTTAAAATAATTATCATAAAAATTAATAAATCTATCTTGCAGGCTATTAGATGAAAGTGAAAAAATCCTTTACATTTTGAGTGATAGACTATTTATTATAAATTTATATTTCATACTTGAACTAATTGATACGATTTGAGGAAACTATTGGTATATTTTATTGAACACAAGGGAAAAGTGAATGGGGAAAGTGGCTGAACCTTATATTTTTATTTTCTAATTATTATATTGCTGTTGGTAACCTGTGAAAAGAAAAGGGTAAAGTGGGAAAATTGAAGGGTAAAAAATGGTGAGCGACAACAAGGAAGAAGCTGGCCGCCCAATCTGACCCAGTTTTCTCAGAGGTCATTTTCGTCCCATCGTCACTGACACGTGTGCTTGCTACCCCAGTCAACTTCGTCCCTCGCCACTCGCACGTGTGCTTTACCCATTTCGGTGAAAGGGATGGGAGCGTGCCCTGTTTTTCTCATTACGTGCTGAGACTGTAAAACTCCTACTCTACTACTCATTAGAGACCACAAGTTAATTAAAAAAATATTATTAAGTATAATTTATGGAAATTCAAAATTATGTTAAATGGTTTGGATTTTTATTTTCTTTAATAGAGCTCGTATATAGTTTATTTAATAAATGAAATGTGTAAAATAAAAAAAAACTAATAAGGACATGTTTGATGATCGAAAGTGTACGTATTATTCATATTTTGATATTGTTCCTTTGTTTTGTTCGTTTTGGTGGAAATGTGATAGAAAAAAATAGGAAAAAGAGAGATATGATAGAAATATTGAATTTTTTAGTTTGTTTTTCTGGAGAAATAAAAATGAAGGAATTTAACTCATGTGACTCACCAGAAAAACACTTTCCTCTTAAACTGCAAGGAAAGAGGAGATAAACAATATCTCTCTTTTTTATTTTTATATTAATCAATAAATTTATATTGAGAAAATAATAAATTAAATTTTTATTTAGCATATAAATATTTTAAAATAATTTATTTATTTTAATCCCTTTTCCACTAATCCAAAAAAGTGAAAAGAAATTTCTTTGCTTCTTTTATTTTGATTTTTATCCATCGAGCTGAGATAACATATTTTTTTAATGTATTTTTCATTTATTTATAATTTTTTTTCTTTTTTTTTCTATTTCATTTCTAATCCGAAGAGTTCTTTTATTTAATGTATTTTGATTTTTATCCATCGAGCTGAGATAGCATATTTATTTTCATAAAAATAACCGGAATATTTTTTTTAACTATAATCTAAACTGTTTGAGCGAGTCATAACTATTATTTTAAACGGTTATTATTATTTAACTCTAATACTAGTAGTAAGCTGTTTGGTTCAACTTAATTTAAAAAAAAAATATTCACCCAACGTTAAAATAAATATGAAATTATATTTTAAAAATAAGGCTTAAACTAAATTATATTATGTAAGTTGAATTTGAAAATAATATTTTGACAATATCATCCTTTAATATTTAGTAAGGAATTAATATTATTATTTGAGTAATATATACATACAAAATTGTTTATTATAAGAGTGTCTCTCCTATGGCTTGAAGTTTGTCGAAAATAATAATTATTTAAATAATTTTTATTGCATATGAAAGAATTTGTTTACTACATCATGTATTTTATACAAAAATAATTATGAATAAAAATATAATTTTTATTTTATCTTCTTAATTTATTCTCTTAATTATAAGTATTTATTGAAAAATTTATCCAAACATAAAGTTTATCAATCCCTCGATGTATAGAATAAGTCCTTCGAGAAGATTTGTCCTTTGTTAAGTGATTAATAAATAAAGGTAGATGTACTTGAACGTGATAAACATGTAACTTTTCTTCTTACTTAAGTTTTACGAATGACCTCCTTTCTTCTCCAAATAGTACTCGAGAGTCCCGAGAGTGGTGAGGTATCTGCAAAAGACACTCCAACACTTAACTAAGGTTTCAATCCAGAGAAATAAATGAGGATAATAAATGACAATTAACAATAACTTTACCTCGATATTCATGTAGCTATTTAAACAAATCTTAATGGGCCTTGTACCTATGGATCTTTTCTCAAGATTACCTTTTTAGGTAATGTACCTCTAATTATATTGAGGGAGTTGAATTCTCTCATAATGGTTATTAATTAGTTAATCTAGATAATTTACCTTTAAACAAGTAGTCATGGGTGAGGGGAGAGTATTCAGGTTTTCGGCCATGCCGAATAGTGTCCTATAGAAATCATGCGTAACATGGTGCTCGGGTATTCAGCATGGCCAAATACTTGACAGTGATGTACACAACAATCAAACTTTGTAGATCAAGGTAGCACTACTGCTCGATTATTTGGCCATGCCGAATACCTAGCACTGGTATCAACGATAATCAATCGTTGAAGGACAAGGTGACACTAGTGTTCGGGTATTCAATCATGTTGAATACCTAATAATGGTGTGAACAATAATATAATCTTCAAAGAACAAGGTGACACTAGTGCTCAAGTATTCAAGATGATTGAATATCTAATACTAGTTTAAAGAGTAATCAATCTTTGAAGGATAAGGTGATACAAGTATTCGGCATGATCAATAGTACTAGAGTGAACACTAACTAATCTTCAAAGGACAAGGTGAAATTAGTGCTCAGGTATTTGGTCATGCCAAATATCTAGGACTTCTTGAGGGTATGTTTTAGCATCTTAAAGGTTTTATCAGAGGTATTTTTGGGAATTTGGTCCAGCTGGATACCCATAGGATATACAACTCCTCAAGCTTCTCTAAAGTAAATAAGAAAGACTTTTAAGTTTATTTGACTTTCGGAAGATATACTTTAGGGTCCTAAAGGTTTTACTAGGGACATTTCTAAGTATTCTGCTTAGTTAGATATCGATACCATATCCAAGCCCCTCAAGCTTCTCTAAAACGTAGTGAATAAGAAAGGCTTTTAAGTTTATTTTTTGAAAGTTGAAGTTGAAACGTTGTCTCATGGGATTCGTGCGTAGGCATTGTTTCATATCCTTCATTTAAAAGTGATCGTTATGTTGTGCGAAACGCGGCATCTCTAGGCATTCTATGAATCCAACAATTGAAGACATTGTTGGGCTTTTCTAAAAAATTGGGGTTCGTCCTTCATATCTTCATTTAAAAGTGATCGTTATGCTCTGCACCGAGTACTTGTCATTCAGGTATGCTTTTTCTTTGACTCATGAGTTTGGGTTCAAAGGCCAACAACTCCGGTGATTCTGAGGGGTCAAGTTTGTGGTTGAGGCGACCAGAGGTATTCAGATATGAAGATGTGTCTACACTTTCTGAGGCGCAACCTATTGCCGAGGAGAATTTGGTTGATCCGGTTGAGGTATCATTTGGCGAATGTTGAGGCATTTTGCAACAATAAACGGGTACTCCTGGGTTGATGGTGAAGTGGGTTCCTTTTATTCACGGTACAACGATAAAATCAATATTCTTAACTTAATCAATTGTGTAAACGTATTTATGTTCATGGACGAGGCGATCAACCTGATTCATCTCTGGTGTTGTCGTACCGACACTTAGATTTGAGTATTCCTAGAAAAGGCGAGGCCGAGGCCAATTCCTAGGGGGCTGCCAAGGTAATACCTTTAAGGGAATATTTTTTACGTGTATGATTGCATCTTTTGGGATCTTCGAATAGAAATTTCCTTTGATGATTTCACATACTTAATGTGGCGCCTTCTCAACTTCATCCGAATGGGTGGGTGGCCATTCAAGGCTTTCGGTGTGTTGTTATGTATAATTTTTAGGATGGAACCAACGATCGGACTATTATTCCTTCATCATTTTCGAACTAGGCCAATGGATAATGCTTGATGGATGTCACTAATTTAATATCAGGAGAGACCGCTGTTCAGACCGTTCACCACATCATACAAAAGTTTTAAAGTGATATAAACAAGAAACCCTTATTTCCTTTTTATTGGCAATGGGTGCCAAGAATGTATGACGACAATCCCGAGGACTATCTGACTGACTTTGAGTTCCATAACTTGACCCTTATTTGATTTCTTCTTGGTAGGCTTCCGAAAATTGGTCACCAATAACATTTGGGTACAAGAACATAGATTTAAAGAGTAGAGAAGTATATATCACAAAGATAACAAAGGCAAACAAAAATCACTTACCTCTTTCTCATCGCCACTTTCACTGGCATCACATAATCATCAGTGTAGGAGAACCTTATCGTCCTTGTCAGCAACAAAATCTGAATCCTCATGAAGTGGAGAACAAATGCAACCTGAATACATATATAAAGAAGCACAAGACAAATGCACAAAAACATAATAGCAAGCAAAACATAGAGCACAAGAAACTTAAAATAGGAGAAAGGTCAACTGCAATCTTATGGAAGTAAGTTCAAGAATTGCAGAAACTGAAATGTAAGCTTCTAGTAGTTTTTTCATGCCAAATTATATTCAGATGTTGTTGGTCAACATAAATATATGTTTGTCTCCTTGATTTCTAAACACAAATTTACCAAATGCTACTCATTTATCTGAATATTATGGAAGAGATGCTCTTGTTCAGATTTTAGTCTGATAACAAAGTCAAATAATGCATATTGGAAGTTGGAACCACCCCCAGCATGCCGCTTAAATTCAACATAGTCAATCTAATGGGAAAGGAAAAAACAAGTAAAACCTATTTTGTATAAATATCATATATGCTAACAGCTTTGGTTTTTAAGTTTTAACCATGCAGAATCGCAGCATGATGAATGTAGCCGATCTCGCCTAGTAGGACAAGTCTTTGGTATTGTTGTTGCTGCTGCTGCATCAGTTAGTTATAGATATGGGCTTAGGTAAAAAGAAGAAGCTCTTCTCAAGGGGATACAGAATTCTATCTTCAGCTTTCAAGGATGATTTCACAGCATAACCATTTTGACAACTCCTAAATTTTCCAAGCTTAGTCACTTTGGCACCACACAAGCAATGTTATGCTGTGGTGAACACTTCAAGAATAAGACCCTGATTATTGAATTCAAAATGAAACATGTCAGCTCCTGTATCATGTGATATGCATGACCAACAAGGAATTCTCTCCAGATACACAACACACATGACATTCTATTTTATTTCAAAATTGAATCGATTCAACTTATGCTTTTTAGCCTCTTCTTGATACACACTGGAGCCTTAGGAACTAGGTTTCCTTTGGTCGATGTTGGCTAGACCAGCCCAGTAATTTTATGCTTAGTCGATAAACGATTGACCTGCTTAACTATCTCCTCTCCAAACCTGGACTTTTAGGGCAGAAGATCATATCAGATCTCATCTGTATTATATTATCATACTTACGATATTCAATTATATGTGACATACATTTAATCTTATCTTAACAAAATTCTAGCCTATAGTAAAGGAAACATGATATTTTATCGGGAATAAAGGGTCTATATATATAAGACATAGAGGGACATATTACACACATTTATGTTCTGGTAGACAACTCAATAGCCAATAGATCGGAACACATTTAATAAAATATTTCTTAATTATAATTCTTATTTGATTCACTGAAATAAATATTTTTTGGAGGAGTGTTAAAGTTAGGTAAAAAGAGGACAAGAAACTATCCTGATATAGCATGCATGATGAGTTCTGGAGGGTTCCGGGAACCGAACTGACAAGAGGGATTGGAACCAATATTCAATGGCATTTAACAGCACACACTTCTAAGTTCTAGAGAGAATAAAGTGTGTGTCAGTGGTTTAATAATCTTTTTAATATTAAATTTTAAATAATGTAATTTCCAAACTAATTAAATACTAATAGATTAATTTTATAAATGTCTATTAAATTTTAAAACTTGTTATCAGTATATATTCAATAAATTCAATTCAATGTATATATCCTTTTAAACTATAAATAAACATTGATGACAAATTATTAATTACAATAATAGTATACACTTTTAATATATATTTCTGTTTTTTGAACCATTTAATATATTTTCTCTAACAAATTATTTGTTGCTAGTTAGAATTTATTAAAAAAAATATAAATTTATGATTGAGGAATACAATTTTATAAAATTAGTTAATGTTATTAGTCATAAGGTTCTACATCTAGAGGATTAATTGGTGACTTTCAAATGTAGAGATAAATTGTTTTCAGAAAAAAAGAAATAATTTTTAATTAATGTTTCAGGTATTAGTTAAGTTAAGAAATTAAAAGAATAATTTTTTTATTGAAATATATAAAATTATGTTGTGCATATTTTGTTACACTCTTGAATCAATTTATTCCTTAGCATGTTTAAAATATAAAAAAAAATATTTATTGTGTGATTTTTTTCCTAATTAAAATGAAAATAAAGAAATAGTAATGAAAAAGTGGATAGTTGATACCAGGGGAATATTAACGTTTACTGGTGTTGTCGGAGTTTTCACGCAAATGGTTTCTCCAAACAAGAACGCGCCTTCCATCTTCTGCCAACTGTCCGCGTTTTCTCCACTATAAATTAATGCCCCTTCTTCTTTATCTTCTCCATTGAACGTGCATTTTCTCTCTACTTTACTTTCTGCACCCCCTTAATTCGCTATGGCACCAACATTCAAGGCCTTCGCTCTTTTCCTCCTCCTCGCTCTCTTCTCCGCCGCCTCCGCTCAAGAATTATCCCCCGCCTCGTCTCCGGCACCGTCGCCTGAAGCAGGAGCCGCAGACTCCGTGCCTTGCTCCGCCATCATGATCGGTGCCTCGCTCGTTTTGTCTCTCATGGCGGTCTTCAAGTTCTAGGATTTCTTATTTTGCATTTCATGAATGAATTAATATTCCAAAATAACATATATAATAAACTTGAGACTTTCCACGTTACCACTTCAGAGTTTATTTTATTATTTGTTGTAGGTCTTATGGTGAAATAACAGGGATTTTATCCTCTCTACATTTTTATTATTAATTATGTAATGCTATATATTATGTATGTTTATATGCTATATGGATATAACTTAGATCCAGTTATTTTATGTTTCTCGTGTTGTTTTTTAATTTATTTTTATTGGCTACAGAAACAGGAGAAGGAGTTATGAATAATGTTTCTTTACACTTTCTTCTTTTTCTCTTTTTATAATGATTTTTGGATTTGATTATTTGCTTGACGTTGGGAATTTAATTCATTTTTCTTCAATTGCTTAGAAGTTAGGATTTTTTTTTTCTTTTTTTGCTTAAAAGTTAAGAATTACAGGCGATGGAACCGATCAGAAAAAGAAAAGAATGGAGAGGCTTGTGAGATTGAGAAATGTAGAACATTAACGGTAATAATTAGTGTTATGATAATTGTTTTTAAATGAGTTTAATTGTTGATTATGACTGAACCTGAATCAATATATCTGTATATTTTGAACTGTAGATTTGACTTGAAAAATGATTTAATGGTTGATTATGACCGAACCTGAATCAATATTTTCAAACAAAATTAAAAAAGATAAAATATAATTTTATTCTTCCTATTTTACTTAATTTTACAATCTTGTCTCTTAAAAACGAGAAATTAATATATTTTAGTTAGTTTTTAATTTTTTTATTAATTAAAAAATTTATTTAACTATTTAATAAGCAAACTTATTTTAACAATTTTTAATATTTTTGAAACACGAAACTCTTTTAAGACGCCATCTTTTCATTTTTAATTTTTTATATTTTTATCTTTAATATATTTATTTAATTTTTTATATTTTTTTAGTAAATCATAATTTTATTATTTTTATCATTTTATATTTTTTTTAATTATTTTAAAAAATAATTTTATAAATACTTATAATTTAATAAACTAAAATTTTCAACTATCAACTTCCAACAACTTTCTAACTTTCAAATAATTTTTTAACTTTTAACTATCTTTTTAATTAATTTTATCAAATATAATCATTCTTCCTCTTTTACAAAATAATTATTTTTTTATCTCAACCATCAAGTTTACATGTGAAATTTATTTTGTGAAAATAATAACTTGTCACTTTTATAAAATACTTGATAATATCTTCTTATTTTACACGCTTCTTGTGATTGGGTAAAAGATATTTTTACTTTTATTTCCCTCTAAACTCTAATAAACTTTTTTTGATGAATTAATGGTGTGCATTATCAAAAGGATAAGACAAATATTATTCTTAAGTGACACAAATTCGAGTTCGGCAAATTTTTACATATTAAGATAGTATAATAAAATAAAATAATTAGAATAACAAATTAATAATTATGATGTGACATACCAATTAGAGAGATTGGAATTGCTCAAAATCAAGCATACAATAATTTGAAAATTTTAGAATAATATCTATCTAATAACAATCTATCTCCAACGATAAATCAACCTTAATTAACACAAATCAATAAATCCAATAATAACATATGTATACACATATTTTATATAAATATCTTGAACTACCGCCTTACATAAATCCAAACAACAAATTGATTAGAGGAAAAAAAAAGTCTCATTTTTACTTCTTTTTTTTCCTCTAATAAACTTTTTCTCCCTTCGGATTCTTTTCCGTAGTGTCAAAACTCCATTAAAAGTTTTAGATACTTGATTTTTTTTCTTAATCAAAACAAATAAAGTCAATCTTCTATTTTATAGGGAGTGTATTGTGAATTGATCCATTTTTAGAAATATTTGTCTCATTGCATTTTTTTAACACAATTACAATGATATAGATCATAATTTTTCATCAAGAGAATTTAGTTTAGTTCGTTGAAAAAGATATATAAATTGTTGTACATATTTTCTAACATTGACATTGTGTCTTCAATTCTTAGAGATAAAAAAAGATCACAATTGTTGATGTTTTTTTTTCCTCAACTCTTTTTGTTGCGTTGTTTTATATGTCCTTTCCATCCCTTTTCAAATCCATTCTTATTTTATTTGTTTTTAATATATTTTTTCTTTTTCTTATGATAATTTATGTTCCTTAATGAATACTACATTATTCTTTTAGACATGAGAATGACACTCCTTTTAGAATAACATGTTCCACCTTCCATGTTAGAATTTCTGACTTTCAAGTTCCAAGTAGCAAGTGAAACCTTGGTCCATGTAAGGTGCTTAGTGCGTGCGTGTTTGGATTTACAGTTCAAACCTAGGTTTATACTAACCTCTGTTTCCAAGAAGCATCCATATTATTCCTTTTATAAAAAGGAGTTTATGGACCACTAGATTTATCATAAAATTCGTGCACGCCATTTTGAATAGACATTCAAACATATTTTATATGTTAGGTCTTTATTGGGCTAAAAAGTGTGGACTCATTAGACTATTAACAGATGTTACTATTGACACCACCACAATTGCTAATGCAAGGGATTAAAAAATCCAAGGGAAAGGGAAGGGAATATTGAGTGAAAAAAAGAGGAATTTCCAAAGATTGATAATGCTAACAGCACTATTGATTGTGGAAATAATAGTTCCCCTCTTAATGGGCTGAGAAGGGTCCAAAAACACCTCTCAATGCCACAAAATATATCCTACCGGTATAAACTCTAGGTTCTATATAGAGCTTAAAATAAGATTATTATTAATCCCTTAAAAAGACATGCGATTTCTTCAAATAATGTTTTTGCTTTTATGATGAAATGACATTATTTCAGTCATTAACAAAGAAAGTAATATCATTATTTTGGCCTCGTTGAACACTGATTTTTAAGTAACATTCATATCAAACATTCAAAGAATGTTATAAGAACAAAAGAAAAAAGAAGACACCATTGGAATGAAACTTTCAAAGAATGTTAAAAAAAGACACCATTTAAATCAAACTTTCAAAGAATAAATCAACCAATGAGAGAAAAAAAAAATCATTTATGGCCCTAACTATTCCTCACTCTGAAACTAACAGTGAAGAATGAAGGTTATTTATTTTCTTGCCATAAAAATGAGGTCCATTTGGAAGCCACTGCAACAACCAGTCCCAGAAGAATGGCAACAACACTAAGCAGCGAAAGCAGACGAAGCCTAAGAAAAAGCACGTTCAAGTGCTTGGCGAGCTGGAGAGTGAGCGAATACATGCTCTTCATCATGGTCGATACGATTGAACAAGTTGATGACTTATTTGAACATCATTGAAGGACTACAAAACACAAATTTTAATTTAGAGGTTTATAAATATATAGATTCCCAATTTCAGGTTGCAAAACATATTTAATTAATTCTTTATTTTTTGAGCAAATTATATTTCTACATCTTGATTTTATTTTTTTTCAAATTACACATAACTTTTTCTCCTTATTCCTATACACTAATCTCTTAAAAATATTACATTGACACCTCAATATATATTATACTAACTTTTTAATGTTTTAAAATATTACGCTGACAATCTTATAGCAAAGGTTGTTATAACAATTAAATAAGAGTGGTATGTGTAATTAAAAAAAAACCTTAAGGATGTTAATATAATTTGTTCTTAATTTTTTAATAATATATCCAGCTATTAATACTAATTAGTAATCTTGGAAAAAAATGTTTTTAAAGAAAACGTTGGTTGAATATTGCATCACATACCAATTTACCAAATATAAAATGCAATACTTCATTGTCGATTTCACCGGTGCAACTACAAGTTATAAAGAAAACATTGGCATGAAGAAAGAAACAGTCCAGGGGTGTCATTTTCCAATGTAGCTCGAGAAAAATGAAGTCCATAGACGTCACTTTTCAATATCCTTTGTTGTTCATCTAACTAGTGCATACATAGCAGTCAATAGTGCAAGGGAGAATTCACAAAATGCCAAATGGAAGAAAGCAAAGGAAGAGTGTGTGTTACAGGAGGTACTGGTTTTATTGGTTCATGGATCATCAAGAGACTCCTTGAAGTTGGTTACTTTCTTAACCGATGTTGAAACCAAATTAACCATGTTGAAGTATCAACGTTTGATTAAAAATCAATATTTTTTTCAAAAAACATCATCGGTGTACCAAAAAATTGATGTTGTTTTCTTCTTACCAACATTGATTTTAAGAAAAACCGATTTTGTTTTTCATTGACAACATTGGTTTTTTTTTAAATTAATGTTGTTTTTTGGATTTTTTGATATCATATCTATTTTTTTAATTACTAACCTATAATTATTCATACGACAACTTATCATTCAAAGTTGTACAAACCTCATAAAATAAGTTAAATTATAAATAAAATATACCACAAAAACTTATAAACAAAAATTTACACAAATTAACATATCACTAAGAGTTCTAAACAAAATATACCATGCACCAAAAGTACTTATAAACAAGAATTTCTCACAAATATGTTCAGGATGTTCGACTTCCCATAAAATATATCACAAAGACTTATAAACAATTTACAAATCGATAGTAGTATAGCATAATGCACTTTAATTACAAACAAATCCAAAATAAAACAAAGTTAGAAGTTGCATCTGGTAAATTTGAGTTCCAACTTGTAAAATTTGTGATTGCGCAAAAGTCCTCCATCCATTTCCAATTTTTGCAGTCTTCCTCCAATGATTATAAATAATCATACACTCCGTGATTTCTTACAAGTTTAGATGGGTGAATCTGCAACTTTCATAAATGAGTATATGGTACTCTGCACACCCTGACATTAACATTAAATTCATATTAGATATGTATATGATTTTAAAACTTGAGAGACTGAGGAGTGCTTAATTACTCATTAACCTGCCGTAAGTCACTTTGTATCCACTTAGTAGGAATCTAAAAGTGATTGAGTTAGCAACTTGGTGGTACAAGGAGTGTCATTTAGGATAAGCTTTTGGTTCAGAGCAACTTTTGAAGATGGTGAGGAAGAAAACACTGTCCAAGATAGGTTATGGTCACTGATGATTTGCAACGAGTCCATAAAAATCTCTGGTTCTGTCCATTCAGCTAGTAGAGTTAGGCTCACCAGATCTTGGTTGTATGTAACAGAGTGCATGTTGTCATTACTATCTAGCAGATGCCAAATATGCTCTAGTTCATCCTTCCATCTTACAACAAATGACCTACTGACTTCACCATAAGGTTACATTTAACAAGCAAAATAATATAAGCAAATGTATTATATCATGTCATGCTTATTTGAGAATAGTCTTGAAATTTCTAACCTAATTCATAATATGAAATGGGTTGAACATTTCCTTTGGTTTTTTGTTAATCTTTATCATTGTCTTAGTCATTTCCTTCTAGTTTTGTTGATATTCATTCATCGTTTTAAACTCCATTTGTAACATTAAAGTTACTATTAAAAATAAATATGTATGCCTACCTACTAATAGTAAACCAAAACATATGAGTTTGGTTGAGTACATGCCACATAGTTGAAAGACACAGTAGTGCATATACCCATTTTTGAAAACCAAGAATGATATTCCTATTTTGAAAAAAATTGTGGGCCTAAGGCTACAACAAAATTCTCACACTAGCACAAAGTTCCATTAACAAACATTTTCATGTTAGTAATATGCACATTAACAAAAGAAATACACATTTATAGAAGAACCCAAACCTAAACACATAAATAAGCATTTATAGAAGGAACCACACCTAGCTTTTTGCTTACCATCACCATCAAAACCAAACACAGACACAACGATTTATAGAAGACTAACCTTTCGTGACCGAGAGCGAGAACCAAAGTGAGTAGAGCTATGAGTGAGAGCGAGAATGAGAGGGCGAGAGTGAGAGCGAGAGTCACACAACGAGAATGCGGTGGTGGCATGGTGGGCACATCGCATCGCGAGGAGTTGAGTGACAGTGAGAGAGCGAGAGTCACAGAGGGAGACTGAGAGTTGCAGCGCCACGAGGAGGAGGAGGAGAGTAAGAACCCGAGAACTGAACGAGACAAAAAGGGTTTAGACGCCAAAACCCTTTTTTTATAAAAAAAAACCCAACAACATGGGTTATTTTTAAAAAACTAATGTTGTCTAAGCAAAGACAATATCAGTTTTTTAAAAATCATGTTAAGAGGGGGATATCAACATTGGTTTTTAACAAATCGATGTTGTTTAAGCACACATAACATTGGTTTTTTAAAAACCGATGTTGTCATTACTTATACAACATCAATTTTTAAAAAACCGATGTTGATATCCCCCTTTTCACATCAGTTTGTAAAAAATCGATGTTAATGATAATATCTTATTTACAAAAATGCTATCGCGTATTTTTTAACATCGATTTTGTCATAACCGATGTTAACACGACGATGTTAAAAGTTAATTTTCTAGTAGTGTTTGAACTTTCACACGCGGTGTGCAAAATCTTGCACAAAGTGTGTGAAGTTCCCATGATTTTCAACGAGCTTCTTTTGTCTTCGTGAGAACTCCAATATTATAGAATTTAATAAAGTTCATGCAATCACAAGAAAATAATCAAAGATCAAGTGTGAAAAGGTATAAACTAAAAATGCTAACTAAATAAAGTTTTTAATAAAAACTCAACTAAAATGAACATAAACAAAACTCAAAAGTCTAAAAGGTATTACGCTAAAATGTATGAATAAAAGGCAATTATCACATAGCATTAGACATGGTGCCACTTGATGCATTACCAAAAATAAATGTAGCTGCAATAACTCTATGGGAAATAGAAACCGTATTCAGTGGGCCACTTAGGGGTGTTTGGTTTGACAGTTTTCTGTTTTTATTTTTACTGGAAATAGAAAATGGTGATGAAAATGAGTTTGGTTAAATTTTTGAAAATATTTTCTCAAACGAATAAAAAGATGGGAACAATAAAATCTTGTTTTCAGTTAAAACCAGGAACCTCGTTTTGGGTAAAATAAAAACGCAGTGACAAGGAATGTAATTTTAAACAAATATAAAAATATATTTCCTTTTGAAAACACATTTTCAGTGTTTTTATTTCTTGAAAGTAGAAAACAAGAAGTCAAAACAAACATGTTTTTAGAATTCCAATCTTTTGAAAATGAAAATTAAAAACAGAAAATGAAAATGTAAACCAAACATACCTTTAGGAATATGTGACATCTATTATGACTTATTAATTTTTTTAATCGAAGTCGTAAATTTTTTTATGATTTCAGTTTAATTTTTTTTATTTACTACTTTAAAGTTGTATATGTTTTTTTTTATTTTATAATTTTGAAGTTGTAAGTTTAATTTTTTATTTTATTTTTATATTTTATGACTTTGAAGTCGTAACTTTTTTTTACGTGTAAAGTTTTTTTAGGATTTTTATTTTCTTTTGTTTTGCTTTCAATTTTTTTAAAAATTGTAAATAATTTTATTTATTTATTTAATTATTAAATAAATAATTTTAAATTTTCTTATTATTAGCTTTATTTAATATCTTATATATATTTTTATATGATTTTATTTAATATGTTATATATTTTTTAATATTGTTTTATTTAAAATATTTTATATATTTTTTGAATATTTTTTATTTAATATATTTTATATATTTAAAATTTAGATAACTTTTTAATAATGTTATTGAATTTGATTTTTTTTATAAATCTAATAAATAATACAAAATACTAAAATTTTAAAACAAATAACTTTATATTTTATTACTAATATTAATTTATAATAAATATAGAAATTATATTAGCCATACAATTATTAGTATTATGTCTTTTTTTTTACCCATGAACATTTCTTAGCTTGAATCCGAAGGTTCAAATGACATCGACCCGGTCTTTTGCTGGCGAAAACACTCATTGCTTCAACATCACCAACCCCAGATCTTGCTTTCCCTTTGCCAAATAAACCTTAGCTAATTAACTACACACTTGCTGCAGATCCTTCTTCAAGCTAAGGTCCATGTTCCCAATGATTCAACCTGGTGTTTCGAAGAAATAGAGTGGAACTGATTTAGCTCACTCATGCATCACTCTCATTTACCTCCTGTTGTCCTTGTTGGCCCTTCTCAGTTTTGAATAAGAAGATAAAAAAACTCCTCTTACTTTCCAAACAATTATGGGACACCATCGTCATTTGGATTTTTTAAACAGGGGCATAATTGAAATTTTCTATTCAAAAAATAAAATAGATAATATAATTTAGGTTTAAATATATTTTTATTCATTGTAATTTAATTTCTTTTGTCTTTCTAATTTTTATTTTATTTTTAGTTCTTATAAATTATATATATATTTTTTTTTTGTCTTTGTAACACTTTAGATAATATTTTTTTTTTCATTATTCAAAGTTCTATCTAAAGTGTTTTAAGAATTAAAAACAAAACAAACATAATTTGTAAGTTTTTAAAACAAGAAAAATATTTTTTTAAGAATAAAAAACAAAAAAAAATACTAAATTATAAAAACTAAAAAAATATTTAAATCTGCCGTTTATCATACTTCCTCTCATGAACCATTTGCAATCCTTCTTAACCATAGATTTGGCCCTACATATATATCATCACTACTTCTAAGTAAGTATCTTAAAGAAAGAAAAGAAAAAAAAAAGCTACGTAAATTAGGCGACAAAGTAGGAAAAATGTTGTTGATCATATTCATATGGAGCATGGACTAGCCTGTTACGTACGTCTCATTTTCAACCATTTATTCATAAAGTCACCAATTAGCACGACAATGCTGGACTATTCTTGGAGTCCATGATCACGAGGGATGAACGTGTGATCGAGGACTGAATAGCAATACAAAAACCATTTTAAGTTTCATTCATCCTAACTATTTCATTATTTAATAATATACCCAACTTTTCATTTTGTTGACAGAATATACCTCACTTTTCATATTTGTTACTAATCATTAAAAAATAATACTAAATTTTAAAGTGGTCCTCGTACTCCACTTAGTTTTAAAAAATAATATTAGTAGTTGTTTGTTGACTTCGGCGCTAGTCCAAATTAATTAGGTGTAGTTATAAATAACACGTGGGTTGAAGAAAACGAAGTCCATAACACGCCGACAGAAGAATAAAAAGTAATTGGAGTATATCACTAACTCAATTAGGAACAGATATTAAGTTTGTTTGGTTATAGTAATTACAATTTACTGCATTTGACTGTCTAGGAACAAACTGATTTTTGAAGATTATCAATTTTCTGTAATAGAGGTTATTAGCACGATTAAGTTTCTTATGTATAGACAAGCGTATCTATTGCATTTGTTTTAGCAACTTGATATAGGCCTTTTTGTGTTAGGGAGACTTTTGATTTTCTCTAACTATGGAGTATGTCCCGTTTATTGTTGTATCATTTTGGGTTTAATATAATTTACATTTTTCCAAAAAAAAGAACAAAAAGTAAAGTCCATAGGTGTCACTTTCTAATTAATTGATTTTCCATTTTTTCTTTCCAAACAAGTGGATATATAGCAGTCATCACAGCAAGAGAGAATTCAGAAAAGCCATGCAAATGGAAAGAAGCAAAGGAAGAGTGTGTGTTACAGGAGGTACAGGTTTTATTGGTTCATGGATTATCAAGAGGCTCCTTCAAGATGGTTACTCTGTTAACACCACTATGAGACCCCACCCAGGTACTAGAAGACATCCCATGTATGTTAAATAATTATTTTGAATATTGTTATTGTTTCCTTTAAATCTTGAGGTGTAGGTTTTTTGTGTGTGAATATCTAACTATGAGTAATCTTAATTAAAATACACTCAGATTCTAGCTTTTCACATAATTGAAATTAGAGAGAAAAAATGTTGTATTAAAGTAAGTTTAACCCTAATTTATATTAGTCATTTAAGATGAAATTATTTAACCCTAATTTTACTTGGAATCACTTAGACAAATCTATTTTAATCAATAAAAAGCAGTATATTAAAATAAGTTTGTCATAGAGTGTCTTGCTAACTTTTTCACTTATGTTTAGCAATTTGATTCATAAAACCAAAATAATATTTACTTTTTAAAATAATGTAGGACACAAGAAAGATGTTAGCTTCCTTACCAGCTTACCTGGAGCATCCCAAAGGCTACAAATTTTGAGTGCTGATCTTAGCAATCCAGAAAGTTTCAGTGCATCCATTGAAGGGTGCATTGGAGTTTTCCATGTTGCTACCCCAGTTGACTTTGAACTAAAGGAACCGGAGGAAGTAGTGACGAAAAGATCCATTGATGGCGCACTAGGAATTTTGAAGGCATGCCTCGGTTCCAAGACTGTGAAGCGAGTTGTTTACACCTCTAGTGCTTCTGCTGTGACTTCCAGTGGCATAGAAGAACAAGTGATGGATGAAAGCTCGTGGAGCGACGTGGATAGTCTTAGAGCCTCAAAGCCATTTGGTTGGTCATATGCGGTTTCAAAGACATTGACAGAAAAGGCAGTGCTTGAATTTGGAGAGCAGAATGGATTGGATGTTGTCACACTAATTCCAACTTTTGTTTTTGGACCCTTCATTTGTCCAAATCTTCCTGGCTCGGTCCAAGCTTCATTGAGTTTTGCATTTGGTATGTGATGCAATTTTATTCACCTTTTTTCTTCCGTTTATTAATGTTACTAACAGTTGCTTGAAGGTCATGATTCATGTCACTTACTTAGCAAGTGTAGCAAACAATTCTATTTTGAACACACATGATAACCATGTTTTGTATACTTGCTTCATATAGTTAATTAAGATTTACAAAAGGGAATTTATGCAGGAGAAAAAAGTGCCTTTGGTTTCATGCTTCAGACACCCATGGTGCATGTGGATGACGTGGCTAGAGCGCATATATTTCTGCTGGAACTTCCTAATCCAAAAGGGAGGTATAATTGTTCACAGTGTCTGGTAACTTTTGAAAGGATCTCTGAACTTGTTTCTGCCAAGTACCCCGAATTTCAACTAGGCACAATGGAGTGAGTTTCTGTTGTACTTAATGTTGTTACACACTTGACATTCTTCTTGATTTAATCAAATGATTTTTCTTTGATCTCATTGCAAAACGAAAATTTGCTTATTTCTTCTCATAGCTTGTCCAAGCAAGTTGAAGGTATCAAGCTACCAGATTTATCATCAAAGAAGCTGGTAGATGCTGGATTTGTGTACAAGTATGGACTTGAGGAAATGCTTGATGATGCGATCCAATGCTGCAAAAGAAAAGGGTTACCTGTGAGGTAGTTGTGCTGCGTACCCTTTTATATATCATAGGATGAGGATTGTTATACATATAATGAAACAACAGTTATCTGTGCTAAAACACGGTTTGGGATTTGCTTGCTTTTGGGATTGGATAGCACTGGCAATTAAACCTGCTATTTCCAGTGTAATATGGTTTGTATTAAATATATCTAGTAACATATAATGTATTGATTGTGACAAATCTACATTCACATCTTTCATAAAAGTAATAAAGGTGTGAGAGTGTTCAATGACTTCTAGAAATGCTTTCAAGGAACATGCATTTCAATTTGGATGTTTGTAAACAAGAATGGTCTAAGTCCTGAAATTTTAGGTAGGGAGATATGATGAAGTAATTGAATTGCTGTATTCAGCCCTTCTCATTATCAGTATGATCCATTTTCAATTTATCACATTTTTTCCCAATTCTCTCTTCTATCTTGAACTGAACAATGAATTCTAACAAACAAGAATGAGTAGTTGTGAAATTTTAGGTAGGGCGATGTGAAGACTTAATTGAATTGCTTAAAACAAGAAATATTGCTCTGGTTATAATAGCTTCAGTTCCCTGTTCCTGTTTTTCACTACTCGTGTTTATAATTCAAAGCTAAATCATTACAATAACATGCTTTGCTACTTGGTAGAAGCTAAACCGTTTAATTACCGTAACATATTCAAGGCTTGAATTATTTACATAACATAATATTGATAGTAAATTAGTAATTGGACATCACAGGACCTACCAGTTTAATCTTGAAATCATAGTGACAATGCAAATTGATTGTGATGAAAAGCAAACATGAAGCTAAACTCGCAATTTTTATTGAAGCAATCAAGTTCCCTAGTTTGCACCTTCACCCGAACGTCTGATTATTCTCCACATCTCTAAGCAAAACAAATATAAATGTAGCAAAAGTCAAAAGAAATAAAAAGGATGCATCATTTAGAACAAGAACTACATTTCTACATGGAGTTCCAAGATAAGTATATTTTTTAAATAAAAAATAAAAAAGAAGTGAACTTGCTTCCTTGCCAAGATAACCGATAATTCTTTGAATAAGGAATTATCTAAGGTTTGTGTTACTTTTGAGGTATTTTTAGAAATCATAAGGCAGCAGTCTTGGCTATTGAGAACGCCTTCTAAAGAGGCTGGCATATGTTGTCGCTAGAGTCTGACTCTTCCTTAGTCATTATGGCTTTTAAAAACCCCAATTTAGTTCCTTGGAGGAACTGCATTTGGCTTATAAAGAGTATGGTTTTTTTGATTGGGCACATCTTCCACAAGGAAAACGTACACCTTCTGCAGATACATTAGTCTCTCGTATGGGTCTATTTGAGTATAGGTTTCTCTATAAGTCCTTCTATCCAAAGAAAATAAGAAAAAAAATAAAATAAACTTTTTCATAAATTAAAATTTGTTCTCAGTTAGTTAATTTATAATTATAATTTCTCTGAAACATGACGGGACATTTATAAATTAACTAATAAAAAATTAATTTAAGCCTATGAAGAAGTTGGCTTTATTTTTTTTCTTAGCCACTTCTAAAGAAACTTATCTAACAATGTTTTATATCTGCCAATTCTTTTAATTTGCTGGTGGGATTTTGTTTCCTACTTTAATTAATAGTCTTTTTGTACGTGAGGCTTTACCTTCAGGTAGTTTATAGGCTTTGTCTCATGCTTTTTGTTTGGTACATGTCCCTCAAGATTATCTTTTCTTCATAGTTAATGTTATTCAGTGGGTTTTGCTTTAACCTTGGGGTTGGAGGGTGCCAATCTAAATTGTCCTAACCTTGAGACTGTAGTCTCGCCCATTTTTTTGCTAAAAAAAAAGAACACTATGTAGTAATGGTCTAACGGAGCAATAACTAAGAAAAAAAAATAATGCTGGTCAATGCATATATAATGAAAATGACAAACAATATTTTCCTTATAGCCAAAGTCATCGCAATAAAAAAATTAAAGATGAACCAATTTTTCCAATACATTAATATTATTGATCATGTAAATAAAAATAGTACTTTTTTCTGAAAATAAAAGTCAAAATATCATTAATAAATATCTTGTTTTTTTTTAAATACTAAAATTAGAGTTCAAGAGCTTTAGGTGGGGCCTGATGAGTAATGACCTTCACGTGAAGAAAATTGGATCCACACGTACTCGTACTTTTTTTAAAAAAAATTTACACTCAGTCTCCTGTTGATAGAGAAGGGTGCATAGTATTAATTAATCAGAGGAGTGACGTGTGAGAAAATGGAAGAAAGCAAAGGAAGAGTGTGTGTTACAGGAGGTGCAGGGTATATTGCTTCATGGATCATCAAGAGGCTCCTTCAAGATGGTTACTCTGTTAATACCACTGTAAGACCCGACCCAGGTACGTAGTAGAAGCTACTCATCATCCCTTACATATATTTGCAGTACTAATTGTCATTGTTTCCTTCATATATATATATATATAACTTAATTTTTGATGTGGTATATAGGTCCATTATTCAGGGTGCTTATCATTTTTAGCTGTTTTATGACTTAATTTAACCATAAAATTTAGAGCTGAAAGTCTAGCTAGATCCATTATTTTGTGTACTGTCTGGGTTATAATAATATACTATATTTTATGTGAATGTTGCAGTTTTCAACGTGTTGCTTCGGGTATTACCCGAAAACAGTAGTTGTTTTTGCCACAAATTTTCTAATTAAAAGAAATAGACAATTTGTCAACAAATTTATAATACATGCTGTTTGTAATCAATGGCAGATGACAGTGTAATGGTATGCATTGCCAATTTTCCCTAAAAGAAGAGTGATCTAATAATGTAAATAAAGTTAGTGACAATTTTTCTATATATATATATATATATATATATATATATATATATTTATTATAAAAAAAACACTATGGTTGTTTTCGAACATATATATTAATCCACTAAACCGAATGAGTTTTTTTTTTTTTTTATAAATAAAATAGTGCACGAAGAAGATGCAAGCTTTCTTTATTATTTACCTGGAGCATCTCAAAGGCTACAAGTTTTCAACGCTGATCTCAACATTCCAGAAAGTTTCAGCGCAGCCATTGAAGGGTGTATTGGAGTTTTTCATGTTGCTACACCAGTTGACTTTGAATCAAAAGAACCAGAAGAAATAGTGAGCAAAAGATCCATTGATGGTGCACTTGGCATTTTGAAGGCATGCCTCAATTCCAAGTCTGCGAAGCGAGTTGTGTACACTTCTAGTTCCTCTGCCGTGTTTTACAACGGTAAAGAAGAGGAAGTAATGGATGAAAACTTTTGGAGTGATGTGGATTATCTTAGATCTTCAAAGCCATTTGGTTGGCCATATGCGGTTTCAAAGACATTGACAGAAATGGCAGTGCTTGAATTTGGAGAACAAAATGGATTGGATGTTGTCACACTAATTCCAACTTTTGTTTTTGGACCCTTCATTTGTCCAAAGCTTCCTAGCTCAGTCGATGCTACACTGAATTTCGCATTTGGTATGTGATGAAAATTATGAAAAATAAATTTTAGCTTCTGTGTTTAATTTGGTTTACCGTTGAGAAATCATTAGACAATTAAAACTTACGAATTCCTATTTCTCATAAAACATGCACTGAAATATTTGTCCGTCCAATCTAACGTTAAACCAACACGTTCAATTTCTATTCATATAATCACTTGGACAAAATGTGTGACAATTCTTTTTCCAACACACACTAAAGAAAGGAGCTATAGATGTTCATACACATACTGGATGACTATATATGTTTAATTTATGTGCTTTCTTCAAAGTAAAGATGGTATTGGTGGCTTTTCCATTTTGTCTAAGTGCTTACTCTTGACATTTCTAAATAAGAGGAAGTTTACGTAGGTGACAAAGGACCATTTGGTTTGCTTCTTCAGGCACCAATGGTGCATGTGGATGACGTGGCTAGAGCTTATATATTTCTGCTTGAACATTCTAATCTAAAAGGGAGGTATAATTGTTCACAATGTTTGGTGACTCATGAAAGGATATCTGAACTTGTTTCTGCTAAGTACCAAAAATTTCAACCACAGACAGTAGAGTGAGTTTCTATATATTTGCTTATTCTTAAAGTTGTTATATGCTCGACATTCTTCATTTAAGTAAATGATTTTTCTTTGATCTCATTGTAACAAATATTTGATTGTTTCGTCTTGCAGCTCGTTAAAACAAATTGAAGGAATCAAGTTATCAGATTTATCATCAAAGAAGCTCATAGATGCTGGATTCGTGTTCAAGTGTGGACTAGAGGAAATGGTTGATGACGCAATTCAATGTTGCCAAGAAAAGGGTTACATATAAGGTTGTTGTGTTTATATATATATATATATATATATATTATAGGACGCTTACCCATATAATGAGACAACATTTATCCATGTAATAAATGGATGTTTAAGCTAATAATTCAATCGGACTTAAATGATTCATACTGTGATCAACTCTAGTTTCACAGTTAGTTTTATTAAATATTTAAATATTTTCATTTCAATCATTATAACATAGACCTTGGAGCTGAAGAGGTCATTTAACCAGAACAATTTTTCTTATTTCATCAATTCAGTTGCATATTCACCAAAAACAAATTCAGTTGCATGTCTCGTCACATCAGCCTACCAAAACATCATTTAGTCAGGTCGTTAATGTCAATAGATAAGAAAATGAAGATTCCACCAACTTATTTTGAAAACTCCCAACGTATTCATTTCTGGAATTTTGGTTCCTCCTCACGTTTTAATTTTGGAACTAATATTGATTGAGACGTGTAGAAACATTTTATGGCGGTTATAAACGCCAAATTTTTAAATTTTTTAAAAGCCCTTAGTAAAACAATTTTTGACATTTACAAAATGTCAAAATAAATCCCAACAAAATATAATATAAAATTAATAAAATTATCGTCACTCCATCATTTAATGATAAAACTTAAGGGTAAAGATCAAAAGTATTAACGAAAGAAAAGATGAAACATCATAACTAGTTAAATATTTGTTTGAAGACAAAAACTTAAAATTTAAAAAAGTTCAAGAATTAAAATCTTAACTAACTCTACAATTAATTATAAGAGTTTACATGTGATCAACGAAATCCATACCATTCGATACAAACCATGCATAGAAGATATTATACTTCAAGTGTGTTTGATAAGTCCATTTAGTAATTCATAAAATATTTTGATTAACCTATAAGTTAGTTTAACCAAATTTATAAACTAGGTTTATAACTTAGTTTATTGAATTGAAGGTTTTTTTTAAGATTAACTGATAAATGTAAAATTAAATAAAAGGATACAATTGATTAATTTATTAAATAAAGTAAAAAAAATCTCAATTAAATTAAGAATAAAAATGAAAAAGAAAATAAAAAATTATAGCTTATAAGGCATCTTATTTTTATAAACTAGTTTAATTTTGATAAGATACTAAAAATTATATGATTAAAATAACGTTAAAAAAAGATCTCAAGGAAATTAAGGAGGATAAAAATGAAAAAGAAAAGAGAAGAAAAAGCTATTATACATAAAAGAGAAGAAAAAACTGGTAGCTTATAAGGTATCTTATTTGCCATATCGTGTCGTTTTCTGTTGCTAGTGCCACTGACAATATCCAACATTATCATCGCTCTTTACTCTTTCTGAGAAACACAGAATCCTTCTGAACTCTTAGAAGAGCACACTTTTCGCTACCAGTTACTTCCCTCTTTCATTTCTTATATCTGCTAAGTAAAATCAAAAGGGTGAATCTGAATGGTTTTTGCTGTTAGTTTCTCTCAAAGCCTCCTTCTGTGCAAGCCATCATCATCATCATCATCATATCAGGTCAAGTGTTGCTCACGGTCACAGAACAAAGAAGCCACGTCACATATTCAAACAAAGAAACGGTGCTTGAGGTGCAACACCCTTTACTCAGATGAAGATAATTCCCCACTTGCTTGCTCCTTCCATGGCCACACCAATGGTAAGCAATACATATGTAAATCATCTGGGGGATGCTTTTTTGCTAAGTATAATAATTAAGATAAAACTTTTGTGATACTGGTGCTGTTTTCTATTTAGAATTAGAGTTTCACCTCTGGTAATGAAAATTTACATTAGAAGTCAACATAGGCTATTATAGTGAAATTCCAATTCTTATCCTCTGTCATGCTTTCACCATTGGGTTGGGTTACAAAATACTATTTTTAGTTGTAATATTGTAAAGCATGACTATAATTTACCTGTACAATGTTGTAGGAGATAAGGGTCTATTTTCATTTGCTCCACCACACCAAGGAATTGATGGGGATTGGAGTGATAAATCTGGAGTAATAGTATACAAATGGAATGAGAAGAATGACAGGCCAAACACTGGCCGTGCCAATTGGAAGAAAAGATGGAGTTGTTGTGCTGAGTATGATGAGAATGCCCCACCCTGTAGACGTGGCTGGCATGTTTGTTATGATGATGGTTTTACTTTGTATTAGCTACAATTCTTGTTCTGAATGATAAATCTTTTTTGGTTTCTTTTGGAGTGATAAATCTTTTTGTTTTTTCTTAGAGATATGGCCAGTGTCAGATGTCAATAATTAGAGGTGTAGGTGAAGATACAAACTTGTGAAATTGATGTCTACTAGTATAACCAATCATGGGTCTAGCTTTCATGAGTAACTAAAATTTACTTTGGTTTCATCTTTGTTCTGTTTTTGTCTCACAGTGAATTTGTATTCACTTCACGCCTTAGTCTAGCCATATTCAAGGTTATGAAAAACAATTGTGGCCGTAATTTCAGCAGTAACATCAAGGTTTTTTTAGTCTCTGCAACCACAACACAACCACAATTTGTCTGCAATTTCCCAATATATCAAGGAACGCGATGAAATTGTGCTCGCAATTTAAAATCTTGGCTATATTGAAGAGAGAACAAAAGGTTTCAAACTTACAAATAAGAAACTGAATATTCCATGAATGCATCTTCAAAACTTCTCGTTGTTCTTACTATCATAACAGGTAAGAAACAACTTTGCAACAACCAACATAGCACATATTATTAATTATTAATTTAATACAAACGAAAAAAGTAATAGAACTGCAGACATTAGTTTCTATTGTAAATAGCAGTCCAATCCCAGAAGAAATTAAGTCCCTATTGGTAGCTCTAACAAGCATTGCCTTATTATAAGGAATGTGGATAACCGTTCTGACATAAAAAGGGAACACTGCTACCTCACAGGTAACCTTTTCTTTGCAGCATTGAACTGTATCATCAAGCATTTCCTCAGGTCCATACTTGAACTTGAATCCAGCATCTATCAGCTTCTTTGCCGATAAATCTGGTATCCTGATACCTTTATTTTGTTTTAAAGCACTACAAGAAGAAATATTAAAAGATGAATGCTAGTAACACTCTCTTTCCAACACTTTCTTGTGATTGGCTGGAATTTGTTGGAAATAACCAATTTTGGTGGATCTCATATTTAAATTAAGAGATAGAATCATTAATAAAAGTGTTACCCACCAAGATTGTTGATTTTCAACAAATTTCGGCCAATCATAAGAAAAGTGTTAGAAAGAGAGTATAGAAAGAGTAATGCTAGCATTTCTCATATTAAAATATTTGTTACAGTGAGATCAAAGAAAAAAATTCACAATAATCAAGAATGTCAAGTGTGTAACAGCATGCAGAAGTACAATAAAAACTCACTCTGTTGTTCGTTGTTGAACCTCTGGGTATTTGGCAGAAACAAATTGATATACCCTTTCAACAGGTGTATTATATGAAGAACATATGTACCTCCCTTTTGGATCAGGATGTTCAAGCAGAAATATATGCACTCTAACCACATCTTCCACATGCACCATAATCCGATCATTGAAAGCTAATGGATCTTTGTCACCTGCATAAATTTCCTTTTGTTAACAATCATAAGCACAAGCACTTAGCTAAACGGAAAAGTCAACATTGCAACACATTCTCTGAAACACTCAATTTAACTCACTGTTGATTATTAGTTAAAATTTATGCGAGTCTCACTCCTTATCTGTTAAGTTTTATTCCATATTTAACACGTTCCACATAAATTTCAACCAATATTGCCTTCTGGCATTTCTCAATTCTCGTATTATTTGAGTTGAAGCAAGCACAAGCACAAGCACTCAGCCTAAATGGAAAAGTACAAATTACTATCTGAAGCTGAAGCAAGCACACGAAACATTGTTATCAACTTTATCACGTACATGTATCCTTTGTTTTACTCATTTTATCGTAGTGAGAAGAGTTTCAGGGTGTGTTAGTATTTCCGTTCAACGCATGTTGAATGCGAATCCAATGTGAGAGTAGGATTCACATTTAACACACAATAAATGATAGAAAACAGGACAAGCAAATTGCATCACATACCAAATGCTAAGATTCAGTGCATCAGAAATTGAGTCTGGAAGCTTAGGACAAATGAAGGGTCCAAGAACCAAAGGTGGAGCTATCGTCACAACATCCAATCCATTCTTTTCTGTCGATGTCTTTGAGACTGCATAAGACCATTTCAATATCTTTGAAGATCTAAGATAATCTACATCACTCCAAAAGCTTTCATCCATCACTTGGTCTTCTTCGCTGTTGCAAACCACAGCACCAACGCTAGTAGTGTAAACAACTCTCTTCACAGTCTTGGAATTGAGGCATGTCTTCAAAAAACCTTAGTGCACTATCAACTACTTCCTCAGGTTCCTTTACTTGAAAGTCAACTGGGGTAGCAACATGGAAAACTCCAATGCTTTCGGGATTGCTGAGATCAGCACTGAGAATTTGTAGCCTTTGGGATGATCCAGGTAAGCTGGTAAGAAAGCTAACATCTTTCCTGTGTTCTACTTTAAATATATTATAATCTTTGAATTCTATCATTTCAAAATAAAAACTAAAAAGTACGAGAAAGAAAGGACAAAACACACTTGCAGTGTGTTGCCTATTGTTCTTCTCGAACCTTGAGATCGAGAATGTTCGTGCGTTTCACAGGGACTGAATAAAATGGCGTGACTGTGTTCAATCTTAGTCATTGATGATGGTGAAGTGGCCATACCTGAGTAAGGACTTCGATGTTCAGGTAAGGTATAGAGTGGTGACTGAGAAATTAGAGAGAAGCATTTCTCATAATGTTGGATCGGATCCAAAGTTTAAATAGCATCCATGATATATATATATATATATATATTTATGCAGTAGATACTGTTATGAATGTGATTGACCCATTTCTGAAATGTTCAGAGAAATAATTGCCAACCATTACATAGTTTAAGTGGTTAGTGGGGGCTTTGAATAATTTATGAGATTTTAAGTTCAAATTTTACATAAAAAAGGGGTTCGTCATATTGAACATGTGCTTAATTAGTACTCTGAACACGTTTAATTTTCTGCATGTGTTCACAAAATGGCAAGCCTACCATTCGTGTAGTATCTAGCGAGTAAATCGGGATCGTATCCACAAGGACCTACCCGGCCAATATCATGCAAAATTGTGCAAAATTCATTAACTAAGACAAAGAATCAATAAATGGATATCCAAGAATAATTTGATTTAAAGGAATTAAACATTAACAAGTAAACTAAGAACTAAAATTTAATAAAACTTTTTTTGAGATTTTTCACAAACACTTAGTGATTAATAAGCAAAATTAACAATGTAATGAAAACATTGACTTTGACTTCACCAAATCATGAATATTGCTAAGTAATCAAGTCATAATATTTATTTCATCATCAAACCACAAATTTACTCTATCTCTAATTCTTTAGATAAAAAGAACATAAGTTTCTTATATAAACTATCAATCCTTTAATTAGCTTAACCAAATAACTTTCCTTGAGAAAAAAAGGTTTTTATATGACTAATATACCTTACTCTATTCCTAGAATTTAAGATCTATTAGTTGTATTTTTCATATCAAGGCTTAAACATCATTTCCCGTTAACATTCACACCATATCAGCAATCAAAGGGAGGCCAATCCAATGAAAGCATTAAGAATAGAAAAACACAATAAAATTTAACTATGAACTTGAATAACAACTTAGAGTTTTACATGAAAGTTGCTTGGCTAGTTATATTAAACCCCGACAAGGGAAATTTGGCTACTCATAAAGGAAAGGAAAATAGAAAATGATGGAAAAGTGAAGAAACTTGGTGAAAACCCATGGACAAGATCTCCAAGCAGTCATTCTCTACCAAGTTGATGTTTCTCACGTCCAAAAGTTAGGTTCAATTCAGTCCTTGAACCTCAAATAGTCTCTGTAAAAGCCTCTGAAGCATTTCAGCTTTTTGCCATCAATTTTAAACAAGGTCTCACAAAGTTTACAAATTTTAAAATATTAAGATAATTGCCTTCAATTTTATCATCAAATTATAGTTCTCAAGGCATTTATCAGCATGCTTGGACTTTAGGCAGATATGTTTCCTTTCTCGCAACCACTATGAGGCCTAGCTAGCCCAAGTCTAGAACACTTACGCATGCACCAGCATTTTCATGTCGGGGGCCCTCCAACCAAACTGCCATATTCAGATTCATGTGCATTACCTTGAGAAGAGTTCATAGGCATTCATCTCTTGGAAAACCTTTTGGCAAGAAACATTGAACTTTGCTTATTACACATATATGTAAGTAATAAAATTCGTGGCATATTATGGCAAGAGGTTGCCTATCAAAAGAAAAGAAAAAAGAGGTTAAGTCGGTGATCCATTGATTTTGCTTTATGGTTGGAACTAGTGCATAATTAAACCAATAAGTATCACTAGTTCGTTTTCCACCATGCATGTAAAATAAAAGAATAATATTAACAACATTCTTTTTAATTTATACTCTTTCATTATATTAGCTTGTTCTCTGAAGAATCAACAACAAATCTTTTAGAAAGTGACTTGTTTTTTAGACAAATTATTTTAAATTTAAGATATACAAAGTAATAATACAAATATTTAAAAACAGTCTGTTAGCCAAAACCCCAAACAAGTTAAAGTCCATAATTTTGGAAACAAAATTTAGGTATTATACCATCATTACTAATGATATTGTTCTTGAGTCAAAATTAGTTAACTGCTATTTCATTTTAGTAACTGCTGTTGACTTTTCAATGTAACCATATACATTTTATCTTAGTAACAAAAATAGATGCCTCAATAATTAGAAAAACAGTGCCACCGATACTTAATTATGATATAAGTACTCTGTGTATACACTTCTTTCTGAGGCGTGATGCTGCGGTTGCACGTACATGATGTGCTATATATTATATTCATAAAATATGATCCCTCCATTACTTTCCTCTGCGGCGATGTTAGAATTCTGATCACTGAAAAGTAGGACAATATGGAGAGTTGTCATGTAAAATGATAAAATATTGGTGAGAAAATTGTTCACTTATCACTTTATATATAGAGATTTAAGTAACTGAAGTTCTGTCAGACTTATAAAATTATGCTGAAATGACAAACAGAAAAAAATTGCATAATATAATCATATACAAATCTACCTGAGAAAAAAAATATTCCACAAAAGTATTTCACACTTCCATAATCCATATGGTGATTTTGCTCATTTGGAATTACTTTACACAAACCCTAGACACTAAACAGTATATGTATATATATATATATTCTACAGATTGGGTACGTATTAACTACGTTTAAGCATTGCACACTGGATCCCATGAAGAAAAAGGAGGAAGGATCATAATTAAAATAGAACATATAATATATGCTAATTATATAAAATGAAGGTAGCAACCCACATAATTATGAAAAACTAAAACCCAAAAGAAGAAAAGTAGACACTAGGTCAATTCGACTAGACAGTCGATTACAAGCATATGTATATGTGAAATTGGGTATATAAGAGTTCACCCTTTCATATATTTTTCAGACTTTCACATTGAACTCTCCCCATCATGTTCAATATCAGAGGCTGCTTCATCTTCTTCTTGCAAGCAATCAATGCCAAAAGATCCATGGCCAAAGCCAAAGGCCTTGATGTGGTCTTTCAGGGACCTTTTGTGTTTGAAATCGGACCCACATAAACAGTACCATATTTTGCCACAGTTCTTCTCATGTGTTCTCCAATCACCTTTCACTGCAAATGCTTTGCCACATTTTCTGCACATGTAGGGCTTTATGCCATGCTTCCTCTTGTAATGTGTTTGAAGAGTTCTGAAATCCTTGAGAGGCCTTGCTCTTGGGTGGTCAATGTTGTGCTTGCAACCTGGCGCACAACAAAAGCATGGAAGTCTTAGCATAGCTGTTGGTTGTGTTCCTTTTAGAGAATCAGGCCCCTTTCTGTATTGAGATCCATGTCCCCACATATGCATCTGAAAATTAAGTCATTAGAGAAACAGAATTAACAGTATTAATGGGCATGCACTAGATTGATGCACATGCCCTTTGGATTTAATGTATCCAGAATAATTGTTCAAACCGATGGTTATTGCTTATTAATTTTATATATGTGTTAGAGTATTCCTTATACTCTAAGTCTAAATAATAAAATGATGGTTATTATTTATTTATATATGTGGGTTAGAGAGTACATACTTTAAATAATAATATCTTTGCTTATAAAGAAGAAGAAAAAAGTATGCACTAGAATGAAATCGTGTTTTGTTATCTTAGATTTAGCATGCTTAGTCATGAAAATTATAATCAATTAAAGGTTCTAATTTGCTTCCAATTAATTACTTCATATACAACTACAAATATTGAACCAGGTTTTGCAGAAAGAGAAATTAAGGGGAATGTACAATACTTATTTGAGTTTTACTGGGTATATAGATGCATATGTAAATTCCATGGGCTTTAATTAGTTTCATAGAGAAACAATATACTACTAGTGGTTAGTGATTAATTATCATAAATTTGAAGACAGTTACAAAATTAACCTCGATTCTTTTGGCTTCCTTCATATTCATGTGCAAATTTGGAAGGCCATATGATAAAAATAGAAAGCAAAGTACACAATTTGATAGGCAAATAGCATAGTTTCCCAGCCAACGTTTTAACTAATTAATTTCTAATTTCCACAACAAGATGGAAAAGTTAGCAGTAACTCAGTTCGTACAATTTGTACAAAAAGGTTAACTTTGTTCAGATAGTAATAAAAATTATGTTTTCCTAATTCTACTTAAATTATATCTGGTGTATGTGACTGTGGCTCTTTATTAATGATCTCATCCCACACAACAAGTCTATCAATAACAATTTTATTTTATTTATTTTCTTTTTACCGTTTGCAGTGCTTTGAAAAGGCTGTAGTGAGTTCAGGCTTTTGATGAGGAACATCTGAATCCTGAGGAGAGACGCATTGTTATTAATAATTTGTTTTACTTTCAATTCATTTGCACTTTGCTGTCTGGTGCAGCACAATGTTCTAGGTGACATAAAAGCAGAAGCAAGAGAGACTCCAAGTTTTCAAAGGAAACAAAATCTTAATTAAGGTACTGAGATCGAGACCAAATAGTGCACGTTGATCAGAAACAAAAAACAAAAGAAGACCATGCAAAAGGGCTGCATACACACAGGAAACAAAAATGATGAAACACACAAGGATGGGCCTATATCTGATCTGATTCAATGTTAAAATTATTAAAAAGAAAAAAAAATTGAAAACTAGAAGACGTTTTAATAAACAAGTTAGGAAAAAGCAATAGAAAAGTACAGACACAGGACAAGAGGGGTAGTTGATTACTACTTTTTAATTTATGCAAGAGAGTAATGATACGTGAATCAGTCTTCTTTTAAATATACAGTAGCAAATGAGACCACACCGTACCTGAAGATTATTGTATCTGTTGAAAGTTTTAGAGCACACAGGACATGGGAACTGTGTAGGACCAATGAGAATCTGAGAAGGGGTGGGAATCCAATACTGACCCTTGTTCAATCTATTATCCAAAGGGTGTTTAGAAATCATGTTCACTTCCTCTTTTTCACTAATTTCCATACAAGTTGTTGAGACCACCCTTGATGGCCCCAGATCAGAAGAAGAAGTATCCATTCTAGGAAGCCCTATGTGTAGGGCAACAGTCACAGTTTCTTCATCACCATCTTCACCACTCTCATGATGTTTGTTGTTGTCCACTTTGTTCTTGTCCTCTTCTTTCTCCTCTACAACATTTGAGGAGGGTTCATTTTGTTGGTGCTGCTCACTACTTTTGAGGCTTATCTTGTTGATTAGAGGAAGGGCCTCTCTGAGAGGAGGGGAAGAAGGAGGAGCTGCATAGAAAGATGAAGATGAAGATGAGGCTGCTCCTTGTTGTAATTGAATTCCAAACCTGTTGTTGTTTGAGTAATTATTAGCAAAAGGGTAATTGGATTGAGAAGAGGAGTAGTGAGGGTGGAGGAGCATGAAGTTGAACCATTCATGGAACAAATTGGACTGAGGATCTGTCATAGGGAATGATGTTAATTTGATGTGGGAGAAAGGCAATTTAATTTGGTGGTATATGGTTTGGTTGTTTGGTGATGATATATAAGAATATAGGGTGCATAAGTGTGTGTGAGAGAGAATGTGGATATATATTATGCGTGGGAATGGAGTGCCATATAAGTAAGTTTCAAGGTAAAAGGATTAGAAAGCCAAAGTGTGTGGAAAGTCAAGAAATTACCCCCTGCAAGCCAATTAAAGGCGAAAGGGAAAGGCAAAGGTAGAGTCAGAGATTAGACTTGCAGTTTGTCTCCCACGAGATAGAGTTTATGTGTGTTTGTTGCACTTGCACCACCACACACAAAGAGGATGGGGATTATGGGAGAAGAACGAAAGAGAGAGAACTTTCTATTACTAGTATTTTTAACTGATGTAACCAAACTATCACCTTGCTTCAACCAAATATTTTGTAAGAAAAACAACACCTTTCATCACATTCTCTTTTATATTTTTTCTACTGACTAAAATTTATTTATTTTATATAAATTAAGAAAAGTTAGATAATTTAATAATTTTACAAAATTAATTTTATTATATGATTAATTTATTTATAATTGATGTTGTCTATGACTAATATTATTAGGAATATAAATAAAATAAAAATTAATAAATTTACCTTAAAAAATAATGATACATTTATTTTAAAACCTACTTTTTCTTTTAACATAATATTTATTGTGAAAAAAAGAGTACATGATTATGAATATGATTTTTAAAGTAAAAAATGCGATTCATCAAATTATTTAATTTTCAATCAATAAAATTACAACGTGTTAAAAAAATATTTCACCTATGATTATTTTTTTTCCAAAAGTAAAAAGTAATGACTAACTGATGATCTCTAAAGAAATCTCTCTTTCTAGTCATTTTCTTCCACCAAAATATATTTGAGGATACTCATGTCATGTCAAGTTAAGAAAGATCACAAAAGTTAAATTTATAAATTATTAATTATGCATAAATAATTCGAAGTTTTAATTTTTTATATAATAGCACTCCCTCGTAAGATGAGAATATCCTTATTTATTCTTTTATGTGCTTGTCTGCATCCAGCATTTTCTTGGGTGGGCGTGTTTAGAAGTGATTGTTGTTTCATTTTGCACACATAATGATGATGTTAATTCTACCATTTTCTTCCCTGCTGTCTCGTCGGTCAACAAAATATCATATGCAATACTATTGGTTTTGATGTCTGAATTGGGTTTGATAATTCCGAAACCTATTCTAACTCAGGCGATGCTACATTAATATTTTCTCATGCACGCCATTAATTTAGTTTTGTGGGCAACCTATGGAGTTGCAAATATACGTGGTGAGCGCGACTCCGTATGTTTTAACACTACATGCTGTACTAGTACTGCCTTGTTATTAGCAGCAGCTTTCACAATTACTCCATTTATCTTTATAATAAAATAAGTGTTATTTTATATAAATAAAAAGATAATAGTTTTATAAAATTAACATTATTAAATAGATGAAAAAGTAATATTAATATTAGATTAAAAAATTTAAGTGATATTTATTAGAGATATTAATAAATAAAATTAATATTATATTAAAAAAAGCAAATGTACCAATTATTTTGGAATAATTTTTTTTCAAAATATAAGACTGTAACGGAAGTCGCATATATTCCACTAAAAAAAATATTTATATTAACAGATCTAGTCATGAAATATATCATTATGGGGGCAGTTGCTGATGAGAATCATGAAACTGGCCAAATACAGGCTAAAGGCTCAAGTGGAGAAGGACAAAGGCCCAAGTGGAGAAGGACAAAGCCCCCGAGTGGAGAAGGATGAAGGCCCAAGTGGAGAAGGATGAAGGCCCAGAGGCAGAGACACTATCAAGACCATTAATTGTTGCTGAAGGCCCAGATTAATTTGAAGGCCCATAATAAATATGTTCTATTTAGTTATAATTTTTATTTATTGTAATTTTGGCCCAAACTGTTTAGAAGGCCCATGTCTATTTTTATCTTTTTGTTCAGATACACTATAAGTATTGGTTTTTGTTTTTGAATAAAAAAACTTTTGGCATTTGATAAAATTTGGTGAGAGTTTCTCTCTGGGTTCCTTGTTGAACCAATTATCAGACTTATCAAGGTAATCCTTGTGACGTCTACCCAGACTTATCTTCCTTCATTGGAAGTGGCGTCTACCCTGACTTATCTTCCTTCACCGGAAGTGGCGTCTATCCTGACTTATCTTCCTTCACCGGAAGTGGCGTCATCCAAACCTTCGTAGCCTGTATCAAACGATCCACCCTGTAAGATTTGGTTGAACCAATATCAGACTTATCAAGGTAATCCTTGTGGCGTCTACCCAGACTTATCTTCCTTAACCGGAAGTGGCGTCTACCCAGACTTATCTTCCTTCACCGGAAGTGGCGTCTACCCTGACTTATCTTCCTTCACCGGAAGTGGCGTCATCCAAAAACTCTACAGCCTGTATCAAGTGATCCGCCCCGTAAGGTTCACATCATCTGGTATCAGAGCTTCGGCTCTTGATATAGGTTCTATTCTATCTTATCCTATTATTTTTCTTTGTAATTTGTCTTGGTTCGTGTTTTGTCCTTGTTCTGTTATTTGTTTTTCTTGTTTGCGTCTTGTTGCGTTCTTGTTTGTGTCTTTGTTTCGTTCTTGTTCTTGTCACGTTTGTGTTCTTGTTGTTGTTCTTGTTTCTAGTGTCTTTCAGACTTTGTGTCGTAAAAAAAAATTGTTTGGGTTCTGTTTCAAGTAAAAAAAAAAAAAGTTGCAGAAATTTTGAAAAAAAAAAGAGAAGAAAAGAAGAAAGAGAAAAAAGAGAAAGTGGGTGTTTGATCTTTGAACACGAAATTGAGGCAGTTAGAGGCTTTTTTTTGGCAGAAAATCGTGTACCAAATCCCCTTATCTAGATTCTCCTCTGAATTCTGAGCGTTTTGATATATAGTGGGCCTCAAATAGACAACCGTAGCAAAAGTTATGAGCATTTGAGGTTTACTTGTCATATCTGTTATCTTATCTGTTATCCTATCTGTTATCTTATTTGTTATCATATCTGTTATCCAAATTAAATCTAATTTGTTATCCAAATCTGATCTGTTATCCAAATCAAATCAAATCAAATTTTTTATCCAAATCAGATTTGTTATCCAAATTTAATCTGTTATCCAAATCAAATCCAATTTGCTATCCAAATCAAGTCCAAGTTGTTATCCCAAATCAAATCTGTTACTCTGATAATTATATTGTCTTTCCTTTTATTTTATATTACCTTGTGTGTCTAATTCGATCCATCCAGGAACTTAAGAGGGAGTGAGTGGTAAAAGGCAAGAGTGAAAACATCACACAAAAGCCTATATTGAGAGCATCAAACACGAGTGAACTACCATTAAAGAGAGAAACACGTGAGTAGAGTGTGGTGAGGTCCTGAATTTTTTTTAATTTACTGCAAAATTCTTTGTTCCTTAATCATGGCAAGAGCTGGTGACACTGGTGGTGTATATCATCAACTGGACGAATCTCAACGCTTATTTCTGGACGCGTGGACTACATAAATGCAACGTTTGTTGAACCGTAACAAAGAAAAGCCCTACAGACGAATAGCCAAATCTTCCTCATTTACTCTTAAACCTCTATCCCCTAGAGAAGTGTGTGATGACCAAATCAGAATGGGAGAAAAGAGAGAACAAGAGAAAGAAAATAGTGAGGCACCACAAAGGAATATGAAAAAGAAGAGTGATACACCCGAGGAAAAGAGTGATACACATGAGAGAAAATTTAATTATTATGCAGAGGCGAGTGAAGTGAGGAAAGTGTTACCTGCTCATGAACCACTCAATCTACAGTATTGCAAAGACAGTAAAATTTCTACTGATAATTCTAATGAGTTTACTATTTCTATTTCTCCTAGTGTTCAACCATTATTGCAGGAATTTAAAAATGTCTTTCCTAAGGAGATTCCTCATGGACTACCACCTTCAAGAGGCATAGAACATCAAGTTGATCTCCTCCCCGGAGCTTCATTGCCTAACAGGCCAACTTACAAAAGCAATCCCCAAGACACTCAACGTAAGGATGCACATGCCAAAGTTGAGTATGTGAAAAGATTGTATGACCAAGTAAAGGTGCAAATTGCAAAGAAGAACGAAAGCTATGTCAAGCAAGCCCACAAGGAAAGGAAGGAAGTGGTACTTGAACCCGGTGATGATCCTGAACATTTGAGGACAAATGTTTTCCAAGAAGGAGGGAATGATGAGAATCATGAAACTGGCCAAATACAGGCTAAAGGCCCAAGTGGAGAAGGACGAAGGCCCAAGTGGAGAAGGACAAAGCCCCCGAGTGGAGAAGGATGAAGGCCCAAGTGGAGAAGGATGAAGGCCCAGAGGCAGAGACACTATCAAGACCATTAATTGTTGCTGAAGGCCCAGATTAATTTGAAGGCCCATAATAAATATGTTCTATTTAGTTATAATTTTTATTTATTGTAATTTTGGCCCAAACTGTTTAGAAGGCCCATGTCTATTTTTATCTTTTTGTTCAGATACACTATAAGTATTGGTTTTTGTTTTGAATAAAAAAACTTTTGGCATTTTGATAAAATTTGGTGAGAGTTTCTCTCTGGGTTCCTTGTTGAACCAATTATCAGACTTATCAAGGTAATCCTTGTGGCGTCTACCCAGACTTATCTTCCTTCATTGGAAGTGGCGTCTACCCTGACTTATCTTCCTTCACCGGAAGTGGCGTCTATCCTGACTTATCTTCCTTCACCGGAAGTGGCGTCATCCAAACCTTCGTAGCCTGTATCAAACGAACCACCCTGTAAGATTCTTATCAGTTGCTCTCACACATTTTTCTTTAACTTTTTTTTATGTATAATATAGATGTGTGCGATTATACATTGTTATCATAATTCAAAATGTAGCAAAAAATCTTTAAACACTCAAGTATTAATTAGTTAGTTTATTTGTACCTAAAATGAGATAAAATCAAAAGTGTAAATATAACAAATAATATGATAGGATAAGAATAAAGAAATAAAAAAAATGGCAGCTAATATGGTGTTTGTATTGTTGGAATGCTCGAAATATATTACTCTAAATTTTTTTGAGTTTAAGTTGGAATTTTGTATATATAAAAAATAAATTAACCAAAAAACTAGTATAACATATTGTAAATGTTCTAAATTTAAACAAGCAGATCACCTTATAGTGTAAAGTGGTTGCACGAGCACTAGTAATCATTTATTTATATTATTTTTTAACAAATCTCATCTATTTTTTTATGAAAAATAATTATATTTGAGTTAGATAAAATTATTATGAATGATAATTAAATTCTCTTTTCAATTATTCGACATAATTGTGTCTAAGACTTGAATACGAGATTACTAATTAAGATGAAATAATTCTACTTAGTTGATTCACATGTTTGATAATTTTATATATAATATTTATATATAAATTATTATTAATTTAAATAAAATTTATATCAATAGAGATAAATCATATAACTAATCATGATTCCAAAGAAAAATGATTAATGTAAATAGCAAAAAGTAAATTTGAGTCTAACTCAACCTATAAGATAATGATTATTCTTCACCTATATAATCTATCTTGATATTATCTTTAATTAATGTACAACTTTAATATATTTTTCTTTTTTCATGTTATCTGTAATGTGAAATTTTTAATACACTCATCCGTATATCTCACGATGATTAAAATTTAAGTGGTTTTTTCCATTGTCACACGCACATGAATATGAATATGGGGGAATTCTTCTAATTGTCACAATCATATGAATATGGGGGAATAGGAATCAAATACTCTCTAGGAAAAAGACTTTGGGAGAAAAAGGGAAGTGACTAGAGAAAGGGGGAATTTACCACGCATGCATGTTAATTAAGTTGAAATATTTTAGTGGTACTGATAAAGAGATATACAACCCTGTACACAATGACATCTACATATTTTGTCGTGTCATTAATTCTTTATAATACCACTACTACAAGTTTGCAGGTACAATAGAGTGAGAGGCCCTACCTCTTGTAATTAAACTCCATTGCTTTTGCCTTTGACATACACAACACAAGTCCCTTGATTTGGTAGAAGTTTCCAGAAGCAATTAACATGATTTCAACACGTGGAACACTATGATGCACAAGATTTTGAAGGGATTAGTCGGCATGGGAGGACAAAACTTCGAGACTGAAAATGAAAGGCATTGCAACGTTTGAAGATAATGGCTGGGAGTAGAATAATGTGACAACGAAGCCAGCAGAAACAGTGATAGACAAAAGCTATATATGTTCTGCTCCATGCATTAACACCCAATTCATCAGTAGAGGAAAGATTTTATGGGGTCTTAAACTTAGCTTGGGCAACGAAGGCTAATAATTAATGATCATATTTTAGATATGGAGATCTTCATAAAATTTGAGGAGCTAGCCATGTGATCGAACGAAACATAAAACATCCCCTTATTTAATATATTTTGTCTTTGCTCATAAAAAGAAACGTAACATAACATAAAATATGAGTTATATTACGAGATATAATAAGATCTGAAAAAGAAATGGAGAATACATTAAATATCATTTTTAGAAGCTCAAAAGAGAATAATTAATTTAACAAGTTGAATGCTGCAAGTTATTTATTTGAAGGATACTTTAGTTTTTGAAATTGTATGATCAATTAAATTGGTCAATAAATTAACAAAATGACATATAATAATTACTAATAATATTATATATTATCAATCATTTTTATCATCTGAAATTATAATAGATAGTCAAGTTGGTCCTTAAAATAAATAAAATGGAATAATGTAGTCTCCTCAATTGTAAATTATCTATCAATTTAGTCTTTAATATTGTAATAATCAGGCAAATTGGTCTTAAAAACCAAAAAAACTTAATTGCACCCTCTACATTCAAAATTTTGAACGTTTTACCCTTAAACTGTGTTTAATTTATAAGTCTTTAAAAAATAGTAAAAGTGTTGGATGTGAGATTTGAACACTTAGACACGTTCTTAATTTCATGTCTGTGCACGTGCATGCATTGTATGTATTTTGACTTTAAACTTATATAATTTTACAGATTTTGTCACCAACGCAACAAGAGAATATATTATTTTAAAAAAAAAAGACTTAAATGTAATTTTATCTTCTATCTTCAAAATTTTACTTATTTTGCCCCCCTAATTTATGTTCAGTTAATTCTTTAGAAAATAGTAAAATTTTTACAAGAGACATTGGAATATATTGCTTAAAAAAGACATAATTGTAGTTCTATCCTATATTTAGTGACTTTGTTAGTTGTAGAGAAAGAATAGGTTTTGTAATTTGTATACAAATTTTTAAAGAGTTAGTTGCATTTTAGAGGTAAAATGTGCAATTTTTTTAAAGTTGGAGACAAAATTAATTAGACTTCATTATTAAATTTTATAACATACGTTTGAGAAATAACAATTCAATTTAGTATATCTCTCAAGACAGCATTTACTCTTCGCAAAAAGAAAAAAAAGTGCTGCACTTAATTAATTAAATTGTTGATTAAAAATAACTATTAAGATATAATATTATTTTATTCATAAGACCTGTCTATTTATTCGATGTATCAATACTAAAAGATATTGAAAATGCAGTATAAGAACCTTTTAATTAATGCAATATTTTTAATTTATTTTGATTTCAAATTCTAGACTTTTCATTTAAAGTAAAATTAAAATTGAATTTAGAATTACACCTTAATTCTTATAACACAACTATAAATTTATAATCTTGCATCAGTTTTGATTCTAAGAAAATTATAATTTTACACAAACAAATTTTCATATACTAACGCTTTAATGTTAAAATAGCCTTTACATTGACGTAACGCGACATTTAACTAGCAAAAATTAAATTATATTAGGATAAATATTGTAGGTCTGCTATTTTGATATATAATATATTAAGATAAATGTTAATAGACCTATATTATATTGTTAGTGTAAATGTACAATATTCATATTAATAATTTAATTTCTACTTGTGTAAATCATATATATTTCAAAAATATGTTTAGATATATAAAACTACGATCTAAAATCGTTTGTTGTCTTTTTAAGTTAAACTTCCTATTTTACTTAACAGGCAAACTAACACTAAAAAATTGCTAAGCGTTAGTATAATTTCTATTAATATAACCTTTAAGGAAAGCAAACTATTAGTATAGATATTATAACTTCATACTAACAATGTATATAATACTTAATTTATACTGGCATTTATTTTATTAATAATATTTATCAATTTTCTATACTAATATGATTATTTGTTAATATGATATCTTATATAGTTAATGTACGTGAACCAACAACCAACAATAATATATATCTATTTTAACAGTTTAATTTTAATTAAATAAAAGCTATACCTGCAAAAGCTGATCATTGGTAAATGACAAATCTCTTTTAGTGTAAATTAAGCTTGCGGTAAACGGAGTATCTTGCTTTAATCCGTTTATCAGTTAGTTCACAAGCATAACTTCATTTAATTAAGCATGTATTTACTAAAAGTACATATGTATGAAAAATAAATTACCAATGTATTTAGTTTTTATTTTTTTGGAAAATGTCTAATGTATCTACTTCTAGCATCCCTATATGAAGGAAGACATTTTAAACAAGAAAATTTCCGTTAGCTCTACCGAATTTGCTACCCGCCATTGGTTAAGCTGTTCGATGATCGTAGGTACAGCAAATTGAGAGTGCAAAATTGTTTCATCAAACTATTAGGTTCCTACCATTTTTGCGTACATATTTGATTGGGTGGTATATGCAGTACAAACATTATATCAAAAGTGTCAATTAATGCCCTTAAAATAATTGAACTCAATTAATTGGCGTATGCCCGTGTTTTCAGGCGAGCTGCAGAAACACATGGGTGTCCAAGTCAAGTTTAATAGGTTCTTGATGTAAGGTTAATGCTTTTATGTGCATTTTTTAATATGTTACATATATATTAATTTGTTTGATATATATATCATTGATCTTTACCTATCGTCCTTGCTACTCTCTAATTTTATTTTTTGTTTTGGTTTTTTCTTTTCTAACGTTCAACAAGTACTTATAGTTAAAAAAGAAGGTACATATAGTTAGAAGATGAAATACCGGCTATAGCAGCCGCCATTGACATATAGCTGATGACAAAACGACTATTTTATCGATAAAAGATAAGAAGGATTATTGTTGGAAATGAATCAACAAAGAAGTTGTTCCGTTTATGTTTTGTTTTTGATTCAAAGTTCCACAAATTTGTAACTAATTTGGCAAATGAAACTATATTGATTGTTTTAGTCTCTAGGCATGTGTGTGTAGCTTGTAATATATATTTTGTTAAGCCGAGAAGCCCATAAAAGTGCATAGTGCCTTGATCTTTAAGTGAGAATTTGAATGTGTACTGATAAATCATTATTTGACTATACTTGAGTCTCATTTTATCTTGTATTGATCTTATTTTGTTATCAGAGCTCATGAGTGTGTGTTAAGTGTAAACAATTAAGTAGATAAGTTGAAAGGTTGAGAAAAGAGCTAGAAGAGAGAAAAAAAAGGTAATGTTGGATATTTTCAAAGAACATCACCCGTGTTGACTGCAGCACAACCCCTGCTCTACTTGGAGGCCATGTTGTTCTAGTATGATCATGCTGATTTGCAAACAAAACTTCCTTTAGCGTCACAAATCCAAGAACAATCATACTATTTACAATACCAAAAAGTAGAATTAGCATCACTAGTTCTTAAAGATGGTCATGTTGCTCTCAACATGGGTCATGCTAACTTAGCACGACCCATGTTGATTTCCATGCTATTGTTTTAAATGTCATTAGCATAAATAGAAAAGTGGTGGCATTTTAGGTTAACTTTTAATTATTGTGAAGGTTTTCTGAGCAGAGGATTGTGGAACGAACATTTGGGATCATAATTCTTAAGGGTTTTTTTTATCTCTTTTATTCTCAATGCTATTTTGTATGTTGTTTGGTTTTACTGTGACCATGATTGCTAAACTTTTAGAGTTTGAATTATGATGTGGTTGTACCCATGTACTCTAGTTCTATATTTTATTTGAGTTTTCCGATGTTATTTAGTTAATTGTATCGTTTTATTATCTTTACTTTCATATTGGAAGGGATCACTTTGATTTATATTTGATCACTTGTTAGTGACCATCTTTTCATAATTAACTAACTCATAATTTCATTGCACCTTGGCCCCAATACACCTTATGATGCCTGTCATGCATGCTAGAATTTTTGCTTGGGTTGAACTAAGTGTGTGCTTTTTGAGTTGTGATTTGAGTGACTTGTCTCTGTCCTATGAAACACTAAGAGTGGTGAAATGAGTATTTATTGCTCATTATGGAACCAAATATGTTTGTGAAAATTGAAAGCCTAACAAAATTCTATGGAACTTATCTTGTGATTGTGGTTTCTTGTTCATTCTTGGTTCTTCATTTTTGTTCATAATAAATTGAGGGGCTCTCTGTAAATGGTTTCTTGATTTAATAAAAAAATGTATTAGTCTTTAATTTAGAATAATTACTTGAGGGCAAGCATGTATGTGTAACTGATTACATGAATATGTAATCGATTAAATTGTTTTTGATTAAATATGAAAAATGAGGAAAAGACTTGGTGATCAATTACACTCAAGTTAATCAATTACACAAGCTTAGACTTAAAGACAAATAGGAACAAGTTTCAAGTGTAATTGATTACACAAAAGTAGTAATTGATTATTTTCTTGCTTGTTGTCTAGCTATCGTTTTAATCGATTACATGTTGTATTAATCGATTAATTAAAGGCATACAAATTCAAAGCCTAAAACGTGAAGAATAAAATAACCGATTAGATTCAGCTTGTAACCGAATAAAATAACCTATTATCTCTTTTCAAAAACTCACTTTCATATGTTAGTGAAGACACACCTTAGAGGTTGTTCCAGAAGAGCTTTAATCATCTTACAACATGGTTTGGTTTGTTCATCAAGGATCAAGCCTAGGTCATTGAAGTAAAGTACTCTTAAGAATTATTGATGGATTTTCTACACGATTAGGTGTACTCTAATCTATATCTTTCTTATTCTAATTTAGGATCTTGTTCTTGGATACGGTTTCTAAGGTATATGTGGTAAGGTTCCACATAGTTGCTAACTTCTTGAAGGGTCCAAGAAGAAGGACCGGTCTATAGGATTTTGTGTGTATAAAATGTTTGTAACTCATTATTCTATAATGAAAGGTATAATTAGGGTTGTTAGATCAATTGGATCTAAGTCCATGTGAACTGAATCAGTATAAATTATTGTCTCATATATTTTTCTTCTCATTTCTTAAAGAATCATTGTCTAATCCAAGGGTCTAAGGGTTACTCATTGCTTTTACAATCAACTTGCATCTTAGGATTTAACTTTGAATTTAGCTTTAATATCTTGTATCACAATTGATTGAAAAACTACTTTTGCAAAACAAACGAAGAGTGAAAGAAACCATTTGAAAAACTTTGGAATTAAAAAAAGAACCAAAAGAATCTATTCACCTCTCCTTTTCATATTCTTGCCTTACATCCTACAGGTATAAGGCAAAGACAATCAAAACTCATTTACCTTCTCGTAACAAAGAAATTTTTTTGGGGTTCAATGGTTTTTGTGTAGTTTTCCCCAAACGCTATAATCACGGGATGTAGAGGGTTAGGTTGGGACTTGGAGCGTGGTCTTTAAATGCTGTATTTTTTTAACAATAGGTGTAATGGGTATCCTTAATACCCTAAGTTTTTA